>NW_005353549.1:262556-288956 GCF_000412655.1 Myotis brandtii | reverse complement strand
GCTGGTTTGCCCTGAAGGGTGTCCCGGATCAGGGTGGGGGTCCTGCTGGGGTGCCTGGCCAGCCTGGGTGAGGGACTGAGGGCTGTTTGCAGGCTGGCCACAGCCCCTTCAGGGTGGGGACCCTCACCCCATGAGGGTGTGGCCAGCATGGGTGAGGGGCTGATGGCTGTTTGCAGGCTGGCCATGGCCCCCAGCCACCCAAGCTCCCAGGGGAGGCTGGCTGGAAGCAGGTATCTGGGATTTATTTATTTTTTATAATTGAAACTTTGTTGCCTTGAGCAGAGGCCATAGCCGGCCAGGGCAGGCAGGAAGCTTGGCTTCCTCCATCGCCAGGGTAACCAAGCCTCCTGCTTGCTCCAGCTCCGTGCTGCCAGCCGCCATCTTGGTTGGGTTAATTTGCATATAGTCGCTCTGATTGGCTGGTGGGCGTGGCTTGGGCGTAGCAGAGGTATGGTCAATTTGCATGTTTCTCTTTTATTAGATTAGATGGTATGCATTTGTCTATCTAAACATAAGTAAACAAAAAAATACAATAAATATATGGTATAAAAGATAAAAAATGGTATAGGGCAGGAGCTTGCAGGACAGAAAATTGCTCTGTGAGAGGTGACTGAATGTGAAGGCCTAGCACATACTATACAGTACTGTAGACACTATAAACACAGTCCCATAAGCCTTGCCTCTGCTTCCTTCTGACAGGGTCAGAAATAAAACAGTGAAGCTGCCAAAGCTGTTCCACGAACAGGGATATGAACTGGACTGATGTGCAATATTGAGGAATCAGCTAAAGCATACATCACACCACAACAGTGACCATCAGGAGGGAGTGAAAGCTTGTCTGAGGATTAATAATAAGAAATCAAAATGGAAAGCTAAAAGAACACAAGGGATTGCCATGGCAACGTGGTTTTGAGTATTGCATGTTGGAGCAGTGGTCATATTAAGGAACTTTGTGTTATTCATTTTTTTTTTAAAAAGAGGGGATTTCTAACATGGAGAAGGTGCAGAACTGAGACTTCAATATTCTGACTTTGGAAATTTGTTTTTGGTTCCATTGACCCTTTCTGGCACAAAGGATTTCTCTAGAACTGAATGGATGGGGAAAAACAACAACTTATCTATGCTTTATATCATTACAACTTGAAAATATTTACAAAGTACAGGGGCAGGCTGGCTCCACACTACCTGTAGGGGCCTCATATACATTATATAAATGTAGGAAAGTCAGCTCTATTAATAATATTACTAGAGGCCCAGTGCACAAATTTGTGCATGGGTGGGGTCCAGCCAGCCCGGCCCCCATCTGCGCAGATCAGGGCCGGGCCTGCTGGGAAGAGGAGACGGTGGGAAGCTGGCCGGATGGCTTGCCCTGATAGGGGCCCTATCAGGGCTGAGCTGGCTGGGGGAGGAGCCGTGGCGATTGGCCGGTGGGCCCCGCCCTGTGAAGGCCTAGCACATACTATACAGTACTGTAGACACTATAAACATAGTCCCATAAGCCTTGCCTCTGCTTCCTTCTGACAGGGTCCCACCTCCAAATGGGGTGGGGTGGGGGCCAATCGGGGATCAGTGGCCAGGAGAGGAATGGGCCATGGGAGGTTGGCCGGCCAGCCCCACCCTCGATTGGTGTGTGTGTGAGGGGGAAGGGGGCCGATCGGGGGCGGAGCTGGCTGTGGGGAGGGGCAGCAGGCCAATTAGGGTGGTGGGGCTGATCGGGGTGAGGCTGGCAGCGGTGGGCCAGCCCTGCCCCCGAATGGGGTAGGCAGGGCTGATCAGGGGCCAGCCGGTGAGGGAGGGGCCATGGGTGGTTGGCTGGCTGGCCCCGCCCCAATTGGTGTAAGGGGGCTGATCAGGGGTGGGGCCATCCAGGGGGAGGGACCACAGGCGGTTGGCCGGCCCTGCCCCTGATCAGGGTGGGGCCGGCTGGGGAGAGGGGACACAGGAGGTTGGCCGGTTGGCCCCACCCCCCCCAATTGGGCCGGTTTGCTGGCCACAGTGCGCGTCATAGCAACCAGTCATCCGGCATTCCGGTCACTGGCTTTTTATATATAGAGATTATACATTTCTACAAATGGAAAAACCAATAGGCAACATTACATAACTTGAATGATTAAGTACTTAGTTCCCAAATAAAGTACAGTAATTAAACCAATAAAAAGAAAAATTCTATGACATTCAAACTTTCAAAAAAAATTTTTTTAAGCATTTACTCATTTAACAAATGTTTATTAAACACTATGTGCCAACTATTAGGTGCTAGGGCTTGAGCAGAGAACAAAGAAGTTCTGCTCTCATGAAGCCAGCTTATGGTCCAATGAGAACAAACATTAGCTAGATTTTTTTTTTTTCCTTCACACCCATCTCCAAGGTCAGTGGTTTCCAAGTGAGGGCTCATTTCATTTGTCGGGCTTCAAAGACCACAGTGCCACTTAACAGAAAGTGGAGAAATGCATACAGCCCTTATACACATTATATACAATGAAGACCAGTCTTATTCAAAATGCCTATAGAGTCGCTTTTGAGAGAAAGATATTGTTCTAGTATAACCAGCAACCAGGTCTTATTATCTTTCTTGAATTCCTTTTTCACTCTGCTGAAATAGCTCTTCAAGTAACTTTCTCATAAAGAGAATTTGGCTAAGCTCTTTTATACCTGAAATCTTTATTTTGCCTCCCCCTCATTGACAGAATTCAACACTCATCTTTAAAAACAATATACCCCATTCCTCTCCACTCCCAAATACATTTTACATGTGAGAATCCAGAGCTGTAGATTAGAATTCCCATGATAATCTCCTTTCTTAGTAATTTGTTCTTGCTTGGAAAGCTTTTAAAATATCTTTATCCTGTCTTTTTTTTTTTTTTCTTTTTCTTTTAAATTATCCTGTTGGTCACTCAAGTGAGTCCATACTTCTGAAAACATATATCTTTGAGTATGGAAACTTTTCTTTAATCATTCTTCCCATTGCTTTTTCCTGTACTCTCTTAAACACTGAGAGACAGTGAATCCCTTTTTCCACCACATCTTTCACACTTTATATTTTCACCTCTATTGCTCCACATTTGGAAATTTCTTTGATTCGAAATTCCAGATCATCACCTGGACCTAAAACATGAACGTTTTATTAATCTGCTTGCTCACTGCTTTTTTATTATGAGAATCACATTTCTTATTTCCAATAACATTTTCTGGCTTTCTTTTCTTTTTATACATAAATCCTCCCTAACAACAAATCAAATTTTGTTTATATTTTAAATTACCTTTTGCTCCCTGTATTAAATATTTCTTTTAATGGGTTTGCTCTGGTTGTTCTTTCAACAAGCTTGATATCTTCTTTTATCAAACATAACAAAATTCTGTGTTCAAATTTAAGAATGAAGAACTATACAAATACTACAATAACTGGTATGGAGTTCTCCTGTTGTTTTAAGTTTCACCAATACCCCTCATTCTAAAATAGCCTGACTTGCAAGTTTTATATAACAAGACAGGATGTTTGGTCGGCTCCTCCATAGGGTGCTTTCCTGGCAAGGCAAGCTGGGGAATTCCTTCATTGCCAAAATAACCAGAATAAAAATTTTTAGAAACCATAAAAAAGATACAGCAATGACAAGATAGAATTAGCTTTTGGAAGTCCTTGTCTATCACAAGTAGACTCAAGAATTTAAAGAAAAACATAAGCACAGTAAGAAGAGAAATGTGAGAAAGCTACTGTCACTATAGACATATATGTGTAATTTTAAAGCACAAAACTTCTATGAAAAAGCAAAGAAAAAATAATCACGAATTTGGGGAAGGCAAAGATCTGAAGTCAGATTAATATAAGCCTTCCAAAATTGTTCTTTGTCAAAACTGTTTTGGCTAAAGGACCTTTGCCTGACCCTACACTAAAAAAAAAAAAAAGGCTTAAAGGATACTATGGATCAACTAACAGAATACTGCAATTATATTAGAGAATATCCTTATTCTTAGGAAATATACACTATACTTTTTTGGGGAAAGAAACACGATATATGAAAATTACTCTGAAATTGTTAAAAACAACAACAAAGCAAACAGGAAAGAATGTTAACAGGTCAATCTGAATGTTCTACATACTATTCTTATATTTCCAAATAAATTACAAATTATTTTTAAATAAAAAGATGAAGAAAAAAAGAGATTCCCTCATATTGTTGCAAGTAGATATATAGATATCAATCATTCCACCATATTACTGTTGCACCAATGTATTTTGGCCGTATTCCTGCTGATGGACATTTGGGTTAGTCCTTGGTTTTTTTGTTTTGTTTTTACTATTATCACTTGTTTCCACTAAGAACATTGCTGTATGTCTTCTGGGGTATGGGGGAAGTTTCTCTTACATATCTATCCTGAAGGAAAACTGCTGAACTATAAGGTATATGGAATATATACCTTACAAAACTGTTTCTCCACATGGCTTTATCAATTTAAGGTTCCCATCTGCAAATTTATGAGATTTTGTTGATCTGCAGTCTTCCAATACTTGATACTATTAAGTTTCTTAATTTTGCCAAATAAATGAATATAAAATATTTTCTCATTATCATTTTCCTAATTATTAAGACTGAATATCTTTTTATGTACTAATTAACCATTATTGTTTCCTCCCATGAAAGGACTATCCATACATCTTTTGCCCACTTTTCTACTAGATTATTTATCTTTTTCTTAAATTGACTCATATTCTTTATTTTTGATACTAATCTTTGGTCAGTTATGTTCAAATTTCTCCCAGCTCCTAACATGTCTTTTTACTTTCTTTAAATCATCTTTTCATGAGCATATTTTAATATAATCAAATTTTATCAGTTTTTCTTTTATAATTAGTGTTTTGTGTCTTAAGAAACCCTTCTTCGCCGAAACCGGTTTGACTCAGTGGATAGAGCGTCGGCCTGCGGACTGAAAGGTCCCAGGTTCGATTCTGGTCAAGGGCATGTACCTGGGTTGCGGGCACATCCCCAGTAGGAGATGTGCAGGAGGCAGCTGATCGGTGTTTCTCTCTCATCGATGTTTCTAACTCTCTATCTCTCTCCCTTCCTCTCTGAAAAAAATCAATAAAATATATTTAAAAAAAAAAAGAAAGAAACCCTTCTTTACCGATGGTCTGAAGGACATGCACCTGGGAAAATGTAATCTTCACATTATCATACGCTTTGAGGAATTTCAGCTAAATACAAGAAAGAGGGGGTCATGTTAAAGGAGAAGTTTAACTAATGACTTGCAACTACTTTTATTTAAAAATTTAAAAAATGTGCCCTGACCGGTTTGGCTCTATGGTTTGGCTCGGTGGATAGAGCGTCGGCCTGCGGACTCGGGGGTCCCGGGTTCGATTCCAGTCGGGGGGATGTGCCTTGGTTGTGGGCACATCCCCAGTGGGGGACGTGCAGGAGACAGCTGATTGATGTTTGTCTCTCATCGATGTTTCTAGCTCTCTATCCCTCTCCCCTCCTCTCTGTAGAGAATCGATAAAATATATTTAAAAAAATTTTTTTTTAAACTGCAACAAGTAAAGAGAATCCTACCAAAACACTACTAATTTGTCTTTTTGGATAGAGCACAGAAGGACCTAGAATATATATACATTCTTCCTTCATCACTAGGATATCAAGAATATTTTGAAAGCAGTTTTGCTGGAGAGCCAAAGTGCAAGTACAAGTACATCTAAGAGAAAATTTACAAATGAAAATCTACAAATTCTGCCTCGACAAGAGGTAATAGCACCAGGAAGAAAACTGGGCAAAGACACATGATACCCCAAGTGTTAAACGGTTAATATGCAGGAAAACTTTCCTGACATGGTGGTTTCAAAAATTTCACCTGCATATCCACTGTACTGGCTCTACCTTCTTACTCTTCACAGGCTGATGAATTGCTTAATTGGTAAAGTCAACTTCACCATGCCTTTCCCATTTCCACATCTGCAATGGGAAGAAAATATGCAACTAACACCAAGCATTAAAGTACAAAACAAAGAAACACCGAGACCACCAACAACAAAAAGCATGCTATGTAGGGACAAATACCTGACCTGGATGATCAGGAAAAAAAAGCCAAAAAGAGTCAACCTATATTGCAAAAAAAGATACTAGCAAAACTATAATGAGTCCAGGCAATGGCTGCCAGAGGTTAGACTTGGGGGAAGAATATAAATACAAAGGAATAGTACAAGATAGTTTTGGAGAGCCGAAACCGGTTTGGCTCAGTGGATAGAGCGTCGGCCTGCGGACTGAAAGGTCCCAGGTTCGATTCCGGTCAAGGGCATGTACCTGGGTTGCGGGCACATCCCCAGTGGGAGATGTGCAGGAGGCAGCTGATCGATGTTTCTCTCTCATCGATGTTTCTAACTCTCTATCTCGCTCCCTTCCTCTTGTAAAAAAGCAATAAAATATATTTTTTTAAAAAAAAAGATAGTTTTGGAGAGATAATGGAATTATTCTGTATCCTGATTGTAGTGGTTACACAAATCTACAAATGTGTTAAAATTTATAGAACTGTCCACACCAAAAAGGTGAATTTTACTGTATGATTTAAAAATGTTTTTAAAGGATTTGTATACAAATATTTATAGAAGTTTTATTTACATTCTTCAAATACTGGAAATAATCAGATGTCCTTCAAAGAAAGAACAGATGGATAAACTGGTAAATCCATATAAGGAAATAGTACTTAGTAATAATTAAAAAGAACAAAGAATTGGTATACAAAACAACAAACTGCAAAGATAGCATGCTGAGTGAAAGAAGCCAGTCTTAAAAGAGTACACACTGTGATTTCTGACATTATGGAAAATGCTTCCTAGAGACAGAACAGATCAGTGAATTAGGGTTAAAAAGGAGAAGGCTTAACTAGAGAGCAGCAGCAAAGGAGAATTTACAATTTTACTGTATGTATATTTAATAAAAGAAACAAGTTAAAAAGGATATGGAAAAGGAAGAAGTTCCTAAAAATAATCATTATAGGAAGCAAAGATAGGCTGTGAACAGTCATCTTTGTGACCCAAAAAATTAAATCAACTAGGCATCAAAAAATTCAGGTAAGCAATCAATCAACTGAAATAAATGGGAGCTAGATGTGATAACATAAGCAGACATGTCACTGAAGAATGCAGAACCTCACAAGTCACAAAATCAACACAAAGCAAATCACATCAATGTCATGAAAATTCAAATTTGAGAAATTCTCCAAATGCAGAAAAAAAAATGGTAAGAACCAATGGCACTGAAAGAATGTTCAAAGATTCAACATTCTTTGACATTATTAGAAAAAAGAAAATGAAAACCTGACCTTTGGACAAAGAATTAAAAAAAATTATAATAGAGACCCATATTGGACACATTCTACATAGAGGTCCATATTGCAAGAATAAAAAAAAAATCTTTTATTTCCAAAGAAAGGAAATTTAGGCTGGCCTCAGACATCTTTTATATGTAATAGAAATATAAAGCTATAAAATGAAGCCTGAAAGAAAAGACTGTGACTCAAAAATTCTATATCCAGGTAAACTGTTGTTCTATTATGGTCAAAGTAAGGCATTTTCTTGCATTTAGAAGGGCTTAATAAAAATATTATCAGCTACTCTTCCTAAAAAATAATACAATAAGCTAAATAAAATCCAAAGCAAATATGTCAAAGGTGAGTGAGACATAAAAAGACTGGCTGTAAACAATAAAACAATTTAAATGTAAAATTTTAAAGTTCAAATAACCGTTGAATGTATAACTACAAAACAGTATGTAATGGTCATAATTCCTGAGATAGTTATATAATAATTAAAAAACACCCTAGAATTAAAATTTCAGACTGGGTAGAGAAGAATTGTGGAAAGACATAAAAGGGTGGCCTCTCCTTAGCAGTAGAAAGAACAGTTGATAACTATTTCCCTGCCTTGCATCTTTCTCCCGGAGTAATCTCATCCCACTTCCGTGGAATTATCTGTTTAAGAACAAGAAAGTCCCCATCTGTGACTCCCACATCTAACTGTCTAATCAAAGAGATTTCACTATCTATATTTCTCAAAAGCACCTTAAAATCAGCACATCCTAAAACAAAATCTTCACTTGCACCCCACCTTTCATACCCCAAATCATTTCTCCTGATCCATTATTTGTAAGGGCAGTTACAAACGGTTAAACAGGGCCTTAAATATTAAATAGCCATTTGTACTATTCCGAAGCAAAGTTTCTAACAATTCAGTTCAAGAATCACTAGCAGCAAAATTATCGAGGTGCTCGATTAAAAATATACTCTACCAGGTTCCTTATCAAATATATCAGATTGCCTGGGGTTGTCTCAATAGTCTGCATTTTCAAGAAGCACCCTAATTGATAAGTATGTGTCCTAAAATGTATGGGAACTACTGCTCTAGGATCATTTCACATGCTTCACCAGTAAGAAATGTTAACTGAAATAGTTCCCTCTTTTGCAAATATCAAGTAGCCACAAGATGCTTATGTTTACACACAGATAGGAATCAACTTTAGTTCCTGTTTTATCTCAATTTCTACATGCAAGCTTTCCATAGCAACCATCATAATCTATTGGAGAAGCTTCTAACTTTATCCCTTATTTGAAAATAACTTTAAATGTACTGTCTATGGAAAAATCTGTTAGTTTCTTACTCCATCCATCCCCTTTTTCTCCTAAAATTAGCACCCTCCCCCACACCAATTTTCTTTTGTAGTCTAAAACAGAAAACATTCCCCAGCCTATCTTGCTGTGTGCCCTCTGATCAAATCTGGCCAATATGATGCAACATGAACAATGAGTAACTTCTTGAGAAATCTCCTTTAGAGTCTCAACAAAAGTAAATAACTGAAGAAATAAAATTCTGCAATCTACATCTAAAGCCCCATGTCTTCCCAACTCTTAGCTGCCTTCCTAAAGTTAAATTCGTCTACATTTTGTACAAGTGCTCTAACTGCATAATTATAAAAAAGCTTCAGGAGTTTTAGGGAAAAATATTTTATTTCTCATAAATACAAAATAAATAATGTTCAAACATTTATTTAAAAACTGTTTGGTTCAAACTCCAGACGTGTTATTTCCATAAAAATAATGTTTAAGATTAGAGTCCCTTGCTAGTTCTCAAGCCTGATTAATTATAAACGCAGAATTCACTGAGCTTTGATAAACACGACTCAATAACCTTTATCACCTGAGGAGTATGAAGAATAGGCAAAAAGCAAATTCAGAGAGTAAGGGTTACCCTTGGAAAGGAGAAATGTTTCAAATATGACATCACAGGTCTTCAAGGATCTTTGTAAAGTTGTTTCTTAAACTAAGTGATTGTTTTCCTTCAGAGTAAAGTTCTTAAACTCAAAATGTAATATTAAAAGGCATTAAATACCCATCCATGCACAGTACCCCAATAAAAAGACCCTACACACAAAAATTACTGTACTCTTACCCTACGCATGGCTTCCTCCTCTTCTTGACGCTTTTCATAATGTGCAAAGTCATCAAAGATTGAGGTGGTATGCTTGAAGGTAGCAATTATTTTAAGCACTTGCTTAGCTTTTTCTAGGGGTACCTCTTGAGTGTCCCTTGAATTGGTAACTGGTTTGTTGTCATTATTTTCTAAGCGAATATGCCGTAATTGGTTATTGGGAACATCTTTGACAAAGATCCACTTAACTTCAAATTTGCCCTTCCACTTATCCTGAGACCAGACACCAGCATATGCATTATAGTCCACAACAGACTTCATTTCAGCCACTCCACAAAAATGTCCACTGCCATTCACACTGAAGAGTAAATAGAGTGGGCCTTTCCCATTCAGGGAACGGTAAGCTGCATCCAAACGCTTATTACCATGCTCAGTACTACACCAGATAGAGTACTTAATGGAACGGTGAATGTCATCCTCAGAATAGCTTTTAATTATAAACACTCGTCCATTTTTCAGGTTCCAGTCAAAGTCTTTGGGATTATAGTTGTTTATGGCCTTTAGCTTTTCCAGCACTGGATGCACTTCTACACTAGAAGGTGAAGCACTGACAGGAACAACACCTAAACCAAAGTTTTCACCGCCCGCTCCATTGTTCTGGTTGAAGCCACCTCCCCTATTCCGAGGAGCTACCCAACGGTTCTGCAGTTGTTGCTGTTGGGGCTGCACTTGGTGAGGCTGAGCCTGTGGCTGAGGTCCTTGTTGCTGCTGTGGTTGTGGTGGCTGAGGCTGCTGTTGAGGCAGTTGGCTTTGCACCAATGGTGGTGGTTGAATTAATGGCTGAGGCTGCTGAATTATAGTTTGAGGAGGCAGAACTGGTTGGGTTGGTGGTGCCTTTACCACGGACCCCTTTTCATCCCAAGTTCCAATATTCATGTTGTGTTTTATAGGAGGTGGTGGCACAGCAGAACCTCCAATTCCTACATTGCCCTTGGGTTTAAGTTTCGGTTGAGGTTTGGCAGGCTTTCTGGCAATGGCGGCCCAGGAGGTTGGTTTAGGTGCTGCACTGCTAACTGGGGGCATACTATTGGTTGCAATGCTAGTCATACCACTGCTGCTCAAGGCTGTACCTACAGTTTTTGTCACTGCAGCTGTCAGGTCACCACCAATTTTCAGTCCCGTCATGCCTTGCTCAATACTGCTAATGCCAGGCACCTTACTCAAAGTATCATTGCCAAATCCAGCCTGTCCATCAGTAATAGCTCTCCCAAGAGAACTAGGTGGATAGCCATAACTGCTACTATAAGCAGAACTTTGCGTTGATTGTCCCTGAGATCCACTTGTCCCCCATGTAGAGAAATCAGCATTACCAGGAAAAAAGTTAAATCCATGCTGACCAAGAAATGGAGGGGTATTTCCTAATGCCCCAGGTTGACTAAACACACCATCTGGTATATAATGATGTTCTCCATTACTCATTTGTCCATAAGTTGTCAGATATGGCATAGGTTGGTCTCCAGCTGTGGACCATGCTGCTTCCCCAAGAGAATATGGAAATCCAATGGATGGAGCATAGTAACTAGGCATGTATGGATCTGACATTGGTGGATAGCTGTTACTCTGGAAAACAAAAGATCATAATCAAGAGCAAAGTTCCTCTGAAGGGTGAGGGGGGGGGGGGGATCTGAAAGATGAAAATCAAATAAATTTAAGTAAATGAAAACAAATCCACCTGTTCCAAATAAGCAAAATTAAAGTTTCAAACCTAATTTTATCAACAGAAAAATTTGCTGATGAGTATTTTTACTTTAAAATGTTTATAAAATTCCAAGTTTTTTGTTACAGAGCTAGGGGTGGAAGATAATTATTTTTGTTTAAAGAATCTGGTCCTCTACCACCATTTAAAAATACTGTACTTTCTACAAAAGATTGGTTTCTAAATTTTGCCCACACAAATTCATCATTTATAGCCAGCTTTATTTTAAGCAACTGATGTATACAAACATGTATAACCAAAAATTTAAAAAGCCTGAAAACTATGCCAATAATAGAGAAATTATAGCCTATCTGTATTACAGAATCCAGTTCAGCAGTTAAATTTTGAAATTTTAAGAAAAAAATTAGAGAAATACACTCTGAGAAGCAAAGATTCATGATTATATGTATAGCATGATCCAAATTTGTTTTTGTTTTGCCTCACTCATTTTAAAAAGAAACCAAACCAAATCCTTTCTACGGTTTCTTAATGGTAGGATAGCAGGTGCCTCTTTTCTTTTTTAGATTTTCCAAATTTTACACAATAAACATCACCTTCCTGATCAGAATTTTCATTTACAAATTGAGTTCCTGCAATTTCCCCCCAAAATTACTGCAATTACATCAACTTTTATTTTGAATATTAACTAATCATTCAGTGATTTGCCAAAAACCAAGGTAGCAAATTCTATTTTTAAAAACTCAAATTTGTTATTAACACAATGTGAAAAATAAAATATTTAAGGATTTTTTTGAATATGTGTTTCTTATGCCCCAAACAGGCCTAACAACAGATTTTCACAATTTGATGTAGGTGTGATTTTTAAAGCCTCGAACAGACCTTTAGAATTTGTAGAATAAGCAAGGTGAAAAAAATTAAGCTAATATCCAGTCAGAAGAACTAGTATTCCCTTTGCAAGGGTCAAAGTTCGAAGACTGATTATTCACTTCATTTTTATAGATATTCTAAGTTTCCCAGAGCAAAGTATGTAATCCCCCCCCGCCCCCCGGCCCCTTTTTTGCCATTAGTCTCTTGGGACTATTCTAAAACACTGCTTTTTCACTCAAGAAAGTACATCAATATAAATGGAAAGCAAACATCATATTGCCTGGAATTCACTTTAAATTATTTTTTGTAAAGGCCAATCATTAAAAACTGAGATGCTTTATTGTTACTATTAAGTTTCAAATAAAGGTTGTATTTAAATTAATAATTATGACATAATATTACTACTTCCAGTAAAGATTGCATTTAAAAAAACAACTCTCAATTCATACTATTTAAAGAAAACAAAAATGACTTCATTCACTTGATATGAAGTACATTTTACTGTAT
Source organism: Myotis brandtii (assembly GCF_000412655.1). NCBI lineage: Eukaryota > Metazoa > Chordata > Mammalia > Chiroptera > Vespertilionidae > Myotis > Myotis brandtii. Next base: position 276,456 of record NW_005353549.1, on the reverse strand, counting down.
TCAAAACTGGAAATACACATGTTACTATTTACTAATTTAGTTGAACATATTCATTAACTATACAAAGGTTAATTATTAACTGTATTTGAAAATATATTCCAACAATGTTCACAGAATTAGTATAAAAGAAATGAAGAGCATCTTTGGAACCACCACAGTAGTGCCATCTTTACAGAAATTAACAGTGGAAATACTGACTGTTATATTTAAAGACAAAAATAAGAGCTTCTTGAGGAAAAGTTCAAAATCACCAACAATGGTTTTCAATGAAAAAATTCTTCAATGAATTAAGTAAACTTTACCAGTCAATGAAGTTGATACACATACACATACACACACACACACACACACACACACACACACAGTATAACCAACCAATCACTAAAGTTCAGCCAGAATAATCTATATAATAGATTAAACGATTTTTTAAAATATTTTTAAATTTAAAGTTATTAGAGTATCTATTTATTAGTAATTTTAACCAAACACTTATTAAATACCTAAACTGTGATATAAGATACTCATTGTAGCCCTAGCTGGTTTGGCTCAGTGGATAGGGCGTCGGCCTGCGAACTGAAGGGTCCCGGGTTTGATTCCAATCAAGGGCATGTGCCTTGGTTGCAGGCACATCCCCAGTGGGCAGCTGATCAATGTTTCTCTCTCATCGATGTTTCTAGCTCTCTATCCCTCTCCCTTCCTCTCTCTGTAAAAAATCAAAAAAAAAAAGAAAAAAGATACTCATTGTAAAAGAAAACCTACAGCTAATGACACATAACACATGGAAGTGAATAAATTTCCCATGAGGGAAGAGTACGAGAGCTGGGCTAAATATGGAGGTAATCAGTTTCAAAGTTTTAATTTAGAATGTTGGCACTGAAACCTAGACTCAGTAAGTTATGTGGATGTGGGAGTGGAAAAGCAGACCAGGTAGAAACTTTTTAAGTTCATTTTTCATAATAAAGTGTTTGCAAAATTATACTCATAATTTATTTTGAATATTCTTATTTCACCTTCACAAATGCTGAATTTTGCACAATTACATATCAAGTTCCTAATTTATGTATACGTAAAGTATAATTCAGGGGTCAGCCAACAAAAGGTCAAAGAACAAATATATATTTTAAGCTTTGCAAGCTAAATAAACTCTGGTTGCTGCCACATATTTACTTTTGAAAAAGGCTGCTAACTCAAGGAATTTCTCAAAGAAATAGAATGGACTGAATTGGGTCCCTGGGCCACAGTTCTTTGAAAATTCAGTTTTAACTGATTCTGTAACCTGATAATGGAAAATAACTCAACACTTACTTTTTTTTTCACGTTTTACTTAAAACGTGATTATAATGATTTTAGAGAGAGGTTAAGAGAGGAGAGAAACATCAATCAGCTGCCTCCTGCAGGCCCCCCACTGGGAATCAAGTCCACAACCCTGGGCTTATGCTCTGAACAGGGACCTTTTGGTGCATGGGACAACACTCAACTAACTGAGCCACACTGGCCTGAGCTACCACATTCTTTAAAATCTATCACCTTTAAATAAAGTGATGTAAAACTTTTGAGATTTCCCTTATATTTAAAAAACGAATTGAAAGGGAAATATGTACATATAAAAAGTGATATAATTACCAATGGATAATTGATAACAGATGCATAATTCCTTTACCCACAGCATAAACTTAGAAACACTACCTGAGGAGCTATCTATATCTATATATCTATATATCATCTATATATCTATATCTATCTATCTATCTATATATGCCTAAGCCACTATCTATCTATCTATCTATCTATCTATCTATATATGCCTAAGCTATGATGCACACTGACCACCAGGGCACAGACACTCAACGCAGGAGCTGCCCCCTGGTGGTCAGTGCGCTCCCACAGCAGCAGTGCCACTCAGCTGACCAATGGGCGCCAGATACCAGGCTCATGGATGGCGAGCTAACTGAGCAGTGGCACTGCACCTGGCCCGGGCTCAGGCTCCTCCCCAGCTGTCTGCCGTGGCCTGATCCCTGCAGTACACACCAACGGACCCCACCGGTGCACGAATAAGTGCACCGGGCCTCTAGTTTAATATAAGGTTGAAGTGAACCCATAAGGCAACCAAATTCTAATCCCAGCCTAGGCACTTATCAGCTAAGTGAAAGTAGCCAAAATACAACTCTGAATTTTTTTCTCCACTATTCAAAGGAAATAAAGATACAGTGCCTATGACACAGTAAGTGGTCAACAGTTATATTTATTAATACAACTCAACCTGCCTCTTTAAAATGTAACTTAACCATCAAGCACATTTGTATAGTTTCAAAGCTAGTCCAGATCTTAAGAGTATAAAGTCCTGGCCCTGGCTGGGTGGCTAACTTGGTTGGAGCATGGTCAATTACAGCAAAAGGTTGGGGGTTAGATTCCCAGTCAAGGCACACATCCAGGGTTGAGGTTTCAATCCCTGGTTGGGTGTGCTTGGGAAACACAACTGATTGATGTTTCTCTCTCACTCTGATGTTTCTCTCTCACAAATTAATAAAAACATATACCTGGGTGAGAATTTTAAAAAGTCAAAAACAAAAACAAAAAAACAAAAGAAGATATAAAGTCAAGATGTGATGTAGTAGGCAAGGATTGGGCTCAATTCTATACTCTTCCACTTTCTATGTCAGTGATTTCACTGATCATTAATTTCTCTAACCTTGTTACTTCATTGGTAAAATGGGGATGATACCTGCTACTCTAATCAACTGTAAAGATTTTTCTAAATCTTTAATTGCAAAGTGCTATATTAAAATATAGATTAAGCCTTTACCTTTAGATTTTTTAATTTGAAAACTAAAATATGGAAGGTTAAAAATTCTTCGTTAGAATTTTGAAATCATTTATAATTATTATCCTTTAGCCCGCAGGCCAGTTGTTTTTCTATTATCTCAAAGAAAACCTGAACAGTAAGAAAAAGTTTATGATCACTGTTCTAACCTAAAGACATTTTAATACAACTCAATTATAACTGAGTCTTTTATTTTGTGTGTGTGTGTTTTGTTTTAGTTAAGGTAACTTAATATTCATTTTTGCTTCATAAACACCCAAATTTCCAAGGGAGAACACTGTACAATGTTTCAGAAGTTCAATAAAAAAGACTTGAGGCATTATCCACCAATGTCAGCACGTAAGCACAGAGATAAACAAAATTGCTTCCCCTTAAGAACCTGAGGTACTTCAATCTCCTGAACTCACTTCTGAATTAATAAAAAGTGAAGGTTAGTCTACTTTTAATGTTTACCTGTATTTTCCTCAAATATTTAAAAAATATTATTGTACTTTTAAAAACCTATAATTTATGCAGATTAATAATAAAAATGTCATAAGAAAATGTACTCTGTCATATAACTTGACATTTCAACCATAATATTTCATTCCTTAATTCTAGAAGATAACCTAATTCACATTCAGTAAGTATTTAATAAATGCCTACTATGTAACTGATTAAAGTGCCAGTCACTGGAGACAAGATGAAAAACATGGTTTCTGACCTAAAGGACTCCACAAGTCTAGGGGAAGACATATTTACCCTACAATTTGATAAGTACTATAATGGAAGTACAAACAAAAGAAAACAAACACTCTAGCACAAAGAGAAGGAAGGGTGCAAGTAACTGGGGGAATCAGAAAAGACTTCAGAAGCAATAGACACAGGATTCTGTGTGTGGGTGTATGCAAATCGTACACATTGAGATTATGAAAGAAAATATTTACATTTTCAGAAAATAATAATAAGCCCTATTTCCTTGAGTAAGTGAGATGGAGAAAGCTGACCAAAGATGAGGCAGGAGGGATGTGTTGTGAAGTTGAGGTAAATTCTTTAATATGTCAATGGCACAAACTTCAACTTTAAGACTCCTGAGTGGCAATACAGAATTACCAGTTAGGAAATCATTCAAACAGGCAAAGATAATTATATTATTCTCTTAGTTCTCTATATCTCTTTCCTGATAAACATGACTAGGAATTTATTTCCCCATATATACAAACAGACAAATTCAAACTTCATTTTTCCAACTTACTCTTCCAATTTATAAGGCACGTTTAATAGTACCAATTAAACATGAATTTTCTGACCAACAAATTGTCCAATTATTCTGAGGAATTATAGAGAACTATTTTTTGGCTGATCTTCATTTTTACTTAAATAAGCGATTTTTGACTAGGAATTTATTTCCCCATATATACAAACAGACAAATTCAAACTTCATTTTTCCAACTTACTCTTCCAATTTATAAGGCACGTTTAATAGTACCAATTAAACATGAATTTTCTGACCAACAAATTGTCCAATTATTCTGAGGAATTATAGAGAACTATTTTTTGGCTGATCATTTTTACTTAAATATAGCGATCTTTTAAGAGAATAAACAAAACCAAAAAAAAACTCTACACAGCAAATATTTTACATAAATGTTACATGCACATCCACTTTATAATTAAGCAAAATAAACTTTTAAGCATAAGAATTTTTTTTAAATCATTAAAAAATAAGACAATACACACAAAATAGAATTAACAGAAGCAACAAAAATACACATTTCATAAAGCTTCAGTTGGTCTTGTCTCCCAATCTACTGGTTAAAGCCTGCATTTTGAAAAACCCTACCTTCCTTGCCAAACAGAAACCTCCAATTTGGCTAAGCCTAATATAAATCCATAAAAAAGAGAACTAATTTTAAAACCAGAAGGACAGACATTTACTTGTAAATTAATATAAAAATTATTCCCTAATAAAATGAACACTAGAAAATAGAAGAAATATGCTGCCACAGAAGACGAATAGCCTGGTGTAATGTATTCCTGGGTTTGATGTGAATTAGATCTAAGTATATAAAACAATTTAAAATAACCAAAAATATTAAACACCTTTCCAGACAAATGATTCATTTTTCTTATTTATAATATTAAAATCAAATGATGGGATTTAATTTTAAAGTCATATTGCATATTTATAATTGAAAATTTAAAAATTAAATAATTACTTCAGGTAGGTCAGTGCAAGGACCTACAAATACTTGCAGAACTTTAAATCTGCAAATAATTACTTGATATATTTCACCAATAAATCCAGTATTCACTCATCTGTTCTAAAAGGTCAATTTTTGTAAGTTTTTAAAATTTCAATTAAGCAATTTTAAGTTAAATTCTTACAACTTACTTTCATATTTCAGATAATTTTCCATTTTTCTCTTCAATAGACCCAGTATTCAATATTCAATAATTATAGTGTTCTTTAAAAGGTAAATATGGCCTTAGACAGTGTGGCTCTATTGGTTGAGCGTCATCCCATGTATCAAAAGGTCACTGGTTTGATTCCTGGTCAGGGCACATGCCCAGGTTTGGGGCTCAATCCCCAGTAGGGAGCATGTAGGAGGCAGCTGATTGATGTTTCGCTCACACTGATATTTTTATCTCCCTCTCCCATTCTCCCTCTCTCTCTCCCTCTAAAATCAATAAAACATATTAAAAGAAAAAAAGTAAATATGTACCTTGACTACACATAATTATTTAGTATTACAGAAAGATAACTGCTGAAAACCTATTCACTAATATTGGCAAGAGGGAAGTAAAATACAGTCTTACTGGTATTAAACTTTAAAACCTCTCTTGAAATAGCACATGACTATATTGATTCAAATAACATGAATTAAAATGATTTAATTAATATAAAGCATAAGACCTTCCATGTAAACATCACATTAAAAAACAAGACTATTATAGTTGTTTTGCCAATATTAACAAGGAAGCTTTTATGATACAATTTAAAAATTGGATTAAGGTAAATGCATTTATAGTCTTAAAAATTAATTTTCCAACACTTTAAAATTTTTTTACAAGTGAAATTTTATGAAAAATTCCAATATAAAAGAACAGATAAAAAGCAAAGCAGAGCTCTGGTTGCCACAAAGGTGGGATCAAGGGTACCCTCCCCCAATCTCCCCTAGGCAGACCTGAAGCACCTCTGTGGAATGCCAAATAACCAATCTTCTAAGCCCCTGTGACAAATGAATTATAAAATATCTGTTACCAAGTAAAGCGAGGATTCTTATGGTAGCAATTTTCAAACATTTAAAATCCATTAAAATTTCTTGAAAACAGACTCTGAACAATGAAGACAGTGGATCTGCATAATATATCCTTATATTAGAAATTCATTTTATATTTTAATCAAGTATAAAATCAAGTAGCAAAAAACCCACAATTTAATTATTTAGACCAAATAAACTTCTCAAACTTATCTGATCGTAAAAACATTGTGGGGATAATATCTACTATACCTCATTATCAGAATTTCTCGAAAAGGTTGGAAAACACTGCCATAAGGGATATTAATTGAGGTCACTGTATGGCCCCAAATAGAATATTATGTTTCTTTTAAAACTTACAATACAATTGTACAACAAATGATCTTCCCCTATTTTCCAATTATATATTCTTTCACAACATTTAGGTGGAAAGTAAAATTTATTGAGATTATAAAATAGATTACATAAATATGAAATGAAAATTTTCATTCTTAAGAGTAGCCAAACTTTCATTGATTTTTATCACCCATTTTTCTTCTCTCTCATTTATTTATTCTCTCCCAACATATGCTAGAACTGCAGATCAACAGACAGAAGAGAGTGGTTAAAGAAATTACTAAGAGATTAAACATAACCATGGCTCTCCAGTCCTAAAAGTAATTCTACATCCACAAAATGGGAACTATTTTTGTTCAAATTTGCTTTCAAACTATAAAGTTGTGTAATAACATTTGGTTCCTTGTTCTTTCATAGTTTTAAAAAACTAGAGGTTAAGATTTCAAGATACATTTTTTTTTCATACATCTTTTTTTTTAAGCAAAACAAAAGCAACTTCATTCCAGAATGTTCTCCCTAAAGAAAATGATTAATAATTAAAGTTTATTTTTAAAATTTATTTCTAGTAGCAATATTTTTAATAACAAATGGGTGCAGACAGAAATGGTATAGAGACCAAATATCAGATTTTTAATGTTTACATCTAAATTATTCCTATATTTAAATTCACATTTGTGAATAATTCAAACACACAAGAATCTCAAAAGCTAACAATTATTTGATTTGTTGAAATTTTCCATGCATATAATATAGAAGCAAGTGTTTATAAAGTCTTAATTATTTTATATATCTTTATTTATCTATTTCCTCCATTACCAGGTTAAGTTAAAACTTTAACTATCAGTAAAATTCAAATAGGAATGTCTTATGAAGAAGAAAATACTACATTAAACCAAAAATTTCAGGCACAAAGTAGTCCTCTCCCACAAATTTCTAGCTAATTAAACCTTGTAATTTGCTTTGGCTACAAAGATATGACAGTGACATTAAAAGATTAAATTCTTTCAACATTTCAAAAAAACACACTAAAACATATACTAGTAATGTTCCATGTTCAAATCTTTATATTTCATAATCTAGTTTCAGCTGTCTATAATTTTTAAAGAACTCTTCTGTGTCATAAACATGCAACTGCTATTCAGGTACACTAGATTAATTCATGTTATTGTTAGTCTCATTCAACTAAATATCTATTTCAAAAATCAATTTATACTAATATAAGTTTAATTCCCTAAATATGGAACTGTCAGACTTACCTGATTTGTCTGGCTACTTAAGTATGGCTCAAAATCATCATCATTTACAGCATCTTTTTGATGAATGGAACCGTTTTGTACTGAAACTAAAAAATATATTTGTATTAGAAGTGTTGTAATCATCATTATGAGAATCACAGAACAACCTAACATTTTCAGTATTTTTCAAATCAAGTCACAAAAAGTTACCCTGAGCTTTCTTTTTTTCACCTAAACACTCTCTTAAGATTAATTTAATTTTGGATACAAATATTTACGTGCTACCAAAAAGTTACAAATCTTATATTGATATGCCTAAGATTAGAGAAATACAAATTATATATATACTTTCCATTACCAAAACCATAAAGTAAATATCCCAATTTTAACACTGCAGTAAGCAAACAGTTAAATTAAAATGTTGGAAGGGTTTGCTAATGCTATATTTGAATCTAAAATACCACTTCAAATAGTGTTGCAGATTTCTGAATGTTCTCTAACTTTGTTAAATCTATTACTTAGTTCAATAAAGGTAAATAAAGAACTTTTTTGATATCTAAAGTTACATAAAATGTCTCCAGTTAAAAAAAAAAGTGACTAAAATTAACTTGAGGCAATATCACAATGAATAAATTATGAAAAATTCTAAATAAAAATTATGAAGACTTCCACCTGAAAATACAAATAAAATTCAGACACTAAAGATAGCCATGATTACTCTTGCAACACACAGGAAAACCAATCAGAACAATTTATAATGCCATATTTGTCCAGAGATCATTTCCATAAATGCTCTATAGTTATTCTCTTGACACTGTCTCAGAGTGCTTTTGAGCAAACTTGAGGTAAGAAGATCCTGGGTTTGAATCCTAAGTCCAACACTGAGAAGTTGGGTGATCGATCTCTAGTTAGTGACTTAATTTTTTTTAACTCTACTTCTCTGTTCAAGGAGTATATTAATAGTACCTATCTACCTCACCTCATCAGAGTATTCAATAACAGTATGCAATCAGGATGACAATTTACTTTAGGACCACAGAAGTTTACCAGGCTAAAACTTGATGTGCTGGCTCTGTCTATGAAAATATACTATTCTATACTACTTTCGAAACACAAGTGAGATATAAACAGTTGAACCTTTCTGGTGGATATTGACTAATCTGTTGGAAACAACAAAAACACCCTCAATATCTGGGTATTTATTACTTAAAAATAGTGTCACAAAATATTATAAATTAATGTCAGGGGCAATGGATTTAAGGGGTGTTCCTTTTTAACAGCATACCATTTTAATTTTTCCTAATTTGAGTTTAGATCATCTATAATGTAATTGCAAGTTGACAATGACATGGGAACAAAAATAGGAGATATCCTTGGTTCTTTGCCTCCCACTAAGTAGCAATGACAACTCAAAGAAACAATGCTATATTGTGAAGCCTTCAAAGTAAACATACATTGCCCCTTAAAGACTACAGTGGGGCCTTGACTTACGAGTTCAATTCGTTCTGAGACCGAGCTCCTTAAGGAGCTCGTTAACTCAAATTACTCTATCAACTCAATGCAAAAAATCGGTGGAGAGACAGCTGGTATCTCAAAAAACTCGTGAGTTGGGACACTCGTAAGTCAAGGCGCCACTGTATAAGAGAAACCTGATGGTCGACTTGATCCACTGAGGTGGTTTAACGCTATGTAATAAAGATAGCACAATAGCCAAGGTTGAGCTAAAGGTGCTCCCCAGATTTTAAACAGGTTAACAGCTACTAGAAATTAAAATAAAGAGGTGAATACCTTAGGCTATTTCTGGTGGGCTAATCATGTCAGCCCAAGAGATTCTAACATACCTGTTTTTCTTTACCACTCCTTTATCAAAGGTAGCTATGCATAATGTATTACCTCTTGAAAAATAATTCTTCACTACACTTTTGGACTATTACACCAGTACTATTAGTACATATTTAAAACAGCTACCCATTTCAAATCACATCTATTTCTTGTATTTGTTAGATTTTCACAAATTTAATCCACACTGCTAATATGGTAAAAAGTACCTGCTTAAACTTTATCTAAATACATATTACACTGCTATTCTTATTTCCTCTGTTCTATCCTTTCTCGTAAGAGGCTGAGACTAAGAACAAAACATTCACACACAATAAGTAAATAGTCTACAATCATTTATAAGTGATGTGTAAAGGTCTAAGAAATTTCAAAAGACTACTCAAGGAGTATGTCAAAGGAAATGTTTAATTAAAAGTATTTTATGCATACTGACAAGTAATTTGCATTCAATTAAAGTCTGAATAAGAAGCCAGCCTTTGAGTTTCATAAGCATACATTTAAGAAATTCAACTGTCTTAAAGACTTTGGTTTTTGAACATCACTTAATCACAATTTAATGTCTTGGAGACTGAGAGCCATTAAATAGTAATGAAATCTAAGCTAGTTCCATAGTCTGTACAAGTTCTTCAGGGAAAAAAGAACAGATGACTTACATGATTCTTCGCCTGTTTCCTCTGCTCTATGAAGCAGAGTCAAATCAAGATAGAACATGGGCCTTAGGAGCCAGGAGATTCTTTGCTCTGGTCTGACTACATCAAGTTAGGAAAGTCAACAGATCTGTGCATCATGTTTTCCCACCTACAAAAACAGTGACAATACCATATACCCTCTATCTCCTTATAGGAATGTTTTGAGGATTAATAATAAAGCCTAAAATGACAGTTAAGTGCTTTGCAATCATTTCCAAAGGGGAGATGGGAGAGGTTACAAAAGAATATTGCCAAAATACAAGGCATTTTCAACTACTTTTCTGAATCGCTAAAAAATAGCCAAATTTAACCTAAGTCTGTGACATTACAGTTGTACCAAACAATGTTGGGAGGGGAAGAGAGAGAAGCGAAAAGATAAATTACTTTCCATATATCTACCTATTTATGAACTTAAGGAATAGGAAGAAGCAAGCAGTAAGGCCTGAGGGCTACTAGGAGCATAGGATTTGACACTTTCTCTGTGATGCCTGCAGGAAAAGGAGTAATACACTTTGATACCAGCAAGCAAAAATCCTTCTTGTTAATAAATAAAAGCGATATAAACTAAGTTTTAAATTATGGACCAATAGGTAAATAATCATCTTTAAATTTCTACTACGCTTCACCATGGCCAATAATAAAAACAATTCAAATATTTAACATAGAGTACACAATAGATGAATTTAAAAGGATTCAAACTTATAAACAAATAAACCTAGAATTTATACGACAAAAGCATGTTTTGCCTTACAAAGACATTGCTATAAAATTCCCTTTAAATTTTAATTTTAGTTCCTTTAGTGCATTTATGTCATTAAAGATATATAGAAAAACAATTAGCAGAAAATCAAAGACACTAAGGCCAGGTGTAAAGCCAACGTTGTCAACTAACAATAGTTCAGAGAAGAAACACAGCATCTCTGAAATCATATGAACTGAAAAGGATCCTGCTTTCAAAACTCTGACACCTCCTCACGGACATGTATTTTTCATAAGTTCTAAATTCAAGTTTAATACTCATGTTCTTCGAATACTGAGGCTCTACGTTCAGGAAAAATAACTTTGCTTTCTGCTTCATAAAAATAAACAGAATAACTGTAAAACAATTTCACTAGCTTGAAAATCCAGTCAGCTAAGGCAGAGTAGTTTTTCTCACACATATACTACTTGTATAAGTTCACTTGGGGGTGCCTTCTCCTTGTAATTCTCCCTGCAGAGGCATAAAAGTACAAGTAATGTATATGTGTATTTTTGCCCTTGTAGTATCTACCATTTTAAGGCATCTTAAGTGACTGCCAATACTTTTAGGAGAGTAGCATTTTTCCCTCCTGCTGTATTTTAGGCAACAGTCTTCCTGCATCTTAAAAATAAGATGAATTGAGGCCCTGGCCAGTGTGGCTCAACTGATTGACTGTTGTCCTGTGCATATGCCCCCGGGCTGACGGCTGGATCCCAGGTACGGATGTGGACAGGAGGAGAAATCACAGGAGGTGATATCTATCTCTCTCTCTCTCCCCCTCCCTTCCTCTCTAAAATTAACTTAAAAAACATATTTAAAAAATAGGCGAGGAAGGTGAAAAGAAACTCAGCAGATATAACTGCTAGAGCAGTGGACTACTGTAATTACAACAATCCTCACAACATATTATAGGGTTTATGACTGGAATTATTATTTTTTATAGAGGGAAAATTCTGGTTAAAAGATGCACTGTGTTCAAGCTCACTTGGCAAGTCAGCGGCCACAAGCAGTATTAGAACACAGATCTCCTTGGTAACCCAGTCAATCCTTCTATCCATGAATGAGATTATGAACTGAACAATAAAGGAGAAAGAAAATTTCTTGGCATAAAGAACTATCCAAATAAATACTTTGTACATGTATCTAAACACACCTAACAAAAGTGATACTAATAGATTAAAACAATGTTAATAACAAAAAAATATTTATTTATGATCAATATACATTATTTACATATAATTTATACCTATAATATAAAAAATGTCACTAGGACATACTTAAGTGAAATGACTATATTATAAATCAAGTTTATAGTAATGGCTTATTCAATAGATGTTCTATTTTGTTTTGTCAAACAAGTACTTCACAGAACTTGCATACTTACTTTATAGCAGATTAACACAAAACTCTTAGCATTTCAAATAGCCTTGCAAAGTGCCACCTCCCCAAAGATCTAGGATAAAATAACTTACGCTAGGCAATAATGGGAACAAATTTCACCTATCTCCAAGTCTACATACCTCCTAATGGGAAGACTAGCAAAAACAAGTAATAGATCATTCTTTTTAAGTTTACAAATAAGTTTTTTAAAACTCACTTAAAATAAATCAACTATATCAAATCCTGAGGTTTATACTCCCAACATAAAAAAATTCTAAAATTAAAAATTGTACTCTAAAAATTAAATTCTAAAATTTAAAATTTCTAAATGTGTATATACTCCAAGAAAATCTACCTTAATCAAAACAAAACAATAAATTTGTTACTTAATATAGTGCCATATATCTGGAATGCATAAGTTCTCAAATAAATTGTACAAATCAAAGAAAATTAACTAAGCTGTGTTTACAGTACCTATGCCTTTCAAATTTGCTATAGCAAATAACCTGAATCTAAAGAGCATCATAAAGAGATTAAATTGCATCTAAAAAACTATTGTAGATCTTATTTTCTAGGCAATACTTTGCTTCCTAAAATAAAAAACAGGAAGCATAATCATATTGAGTCTCATTTCAAGTCCTATTACAAACTGTCAATAAATATACCATTCACTGTAATGCTATTTAATTGGCACTGTCCCAAGAAAGCAGTTATTGTTCCATACTCACTCACGTCACATGATCAATGTCATGTTTCAGTCAGCTGACCGAACTATTCCGTATTAGTAAACACAAAATACACTTATTTTTAAAAACGCTTTACTTCCCGGAGTACTTCCTTTCTTAAAAACTAAATAGCAAATCACATAATCAAGCATTTCCTTCGCCGTCAGTCCTTTCTAACGTACCAAATTGAGTCCCACCTTGCAAACAGGACTACAGAGAGCGAGAACATGCCTGCTCAGCTTTGATCTCTCACATAACTGCCTTCAATAGAATCAATGATTAACAGTACAATTTGCACTGATGTGACATGGAATGCTATGGGGTTGCATGTTCCAAAGTAACCTAGACATGACAAACAAAATCTCCACTTATCTACCTATGGAAAGAAGTGACACAATACAGGCAGATTGAAACATATATGCATAACACCATCTCCTGAACTGAAATACACAACTAAGCAGAACACTGTTCCTGATACCACTTTGCTTTCTATAAAACTGGCCTCCAGGCAAGGAGCTACCGAAGTTTTGGAGAGCACTGGGCTGCCTTAGCCACGGTGAATGTTCCTCCAATCCTACATTTCAAAAAAAAGGAGAGGGGGGCGGGGAGGGGGGAGCAAAAACAAACAGAAAGACCCTCACACCGTTTAAAAAGTAACATCGAACCAACAGTGATGAGTAAGATAACAAATAGCCAAACTCACCTTTATTTCCTTGCCCTTTAGGTCTCTGTGTAGCAAGACGAAAGGTGTCGTAATGTGAAGGGGGGGAAAAAAAAGAAAGAAAAGAGGGAAAGTGTCTTAACCAAAGGCGTTATCAAAGGCAAGTTATTTTCAACAATCCGCGTAGGAGCGAAGCCACCGTCTCCTCCAGGGCCCCCCATTCCCCCATAACC
>NW_005353549.1:229526-261543 GCF_000412655.1 Myotis brandtii | reverse complement strand
GCGGTAGCCGGGCCTCCCCAGGAGCCTCCGGAGACTCCAAAGCCGCGTGCGTGGCCGGGTGAGTCAGCCGCCCTCAGGACGGACTTGCGGGGCCGTCGGCACGAGCCAGCACGTGCAGCGACGTGGCTGGGTGGGAGCTCTGGGCTCTTGACACCCAAAAGCAACTGGGAGGTGCTCCGGCACGTGTTCGTTCTCGCCAAACCCCAGCGACATGATAGGCGTATCTCCCAGTTCGCCCGGCATCGGCGGAGCAGACTTTGCCACCCGATTCATGGACTTGTGTTCCCCTCCTGAGATGTTAAGTTGATTTTGATGAATAAAGATAACTTTGGTAAAGATGAAGTATCGTTGCCGGACGTTGTTTTCCGTCCTGAAAAGGAGGAGATATGTTTAAAGTAATTGGTAAAGTTACTTTTCTGGAAATTGGCAAAAACCAAAGCACCGGCATGCAACATTTTGAAATTTGTTGAAATGACAGCTTTGCAAGCAAGGCAAAGATTCCTTGCCTAACAGGCGTGATGTGGACGCTATTAAAAAAAAAACAATTTAAATGCCTAAATTCTCCCAATGCTTGCATCAAGTAGGTGATAATTTAGAAAGTATAAAGTTGCTGAATTATAGGATTAATTTTGTGGTTTACAACGCAACAAGATTTTGGAAGCACTGAATCATAGTTCTGGAACATTGGGAATCGGCTATTTCATATCAATCACCAGGAGGCACTTTCCGGTCCCATTTTGCCACGTGTCCCAGGGACTCACTAGTTTTCAGTTCAGGCTGCCGCTCTGGCCATTTCCCAAGACTTCCTCACCCTCCCAGTGGTTGATCTCTATCTCTCCAGCCTACCCTGTTTCACTCCCCCACAGACCTTGGATTGATGGATTGGTTTCCCTCACCTGAGGACATGCTTAGAGAGAGGAATCCACCGACGGAGCCAGTCTGGCTGGGCCCATACAGACCTGTTTAGTTTGAGAGAATTGGCTACTACAGGACAGGTTATGAGTGGGGGAATTTGAAATCATATCAAAGGAAGTTTGTGAAATTTTTCAGGCCGTGTCTTTGATCCTTATTTACCTAAGTTAAAAAGCATGGCTTTGGAATCCAACCAATCTGAATTCTGGCTGGGCTAGAATTCATTGTAAAGCCTTGGGAAAGTCATTGAAATGTTCTAAGCCTTCGTTTGCCCATGAGTAAAACAAAGGGCAGCTATGTATAATTTCCGGCATAGAGTAAGCTTTCAACCAGCAGAGGTTATACAGGACTAGTTTCTGGCTCCATTGCTAAATAATCCCCAGAATGGTGGTATAGCTTGCATTCATTCAGTGTTCATTACGTTAGGCCAGTGATGGTGAACCTTTTGAGCTCGGCATGTCAGCATTTTGAAAAACCCTAACTTAACTCTGGTGCCATGTCACATACAGAAATTTTTTTATATTTGCAACCATAGTAAAACAAAGACATATTTTTGATATTTATTTTATATATTTAAATGCCATTTAACAAAGAAAAATCAACCAAAAAAATGAGTTCACGTGTCACCTCTGACACGCGTGTCATAGGTTTGCCATCACTGCATTAGGCACTGTAATAATCACTTAAGTCCTCATCGCATCCTTGTGTATTAAGTGCTATTATAGAAAACTGACACGCATTGAGGTTAAGGAACATGCTCAGAATGGCACAGCTAGTGACTGTGAGAACCAGGATTTGCACACAGGCAATCTGGCTTCAGAGCTTGTACTCCAGCCACTAAATAATGCTGGTGAGTTTCTGTTCACTTTCATTCTTGCCCCTCAGACTCCTTTCTTCTTGTGAGTTCTGAACTTGCACAATGGAGCGCCAATTGCCATGAGATATAAACCCATTTAATTTAATATTAAATACTTTTTCAAAGTACATCTGGGAACTACCTAACACCATCTCCACCACATTGTTCTAATATTCGGTCTAATATGCAGGTGGTGTTTTGGAAACTGCTGATCTAGAGATTAGACAAAATTTCACTCTTTCGCAGGGCCGCTGGTATATCAGCCCCCTGATGAACACAGCACTGTTCCGAGCTTGGAAAGGAGAGAGCAGACTGAGTTTACCCTTCAATCGCTTTGTGCCTTTATCCAGTCACTTTTCATTCTTACAACTCTACACAATGGCACTGTGCTTCTGCATGACTCCATGTATCAGATCAAATTAGGTTCAGCTGCAGGTACTCAGTCCAAGGCTTGGGCTGCTGTCACAGTATCAGGGATTGGGCTTCCAGCCTCTTGCTCCACCATCCTCATGATAACATTTCCCCCAATACAAGATGGTTGCCCAATCTCCAGCCCTCAGTCACATTCCTACCTGGAAAAAGGAAGATAAAGAAAGGCACATACATGGCTTCCCTTTAAGGACATTTTATAGAAATTGCATTTCCTATTTCTGCCTACCTCCTGCTAACTAGAACACAGCCTTAAGAAAATACCTTGTTGAAGGAAACCTGAAGGTTATATTCTGGTATGTTCGAGGTTGCCATGTGCTCAGCTAAAAATCAGAATGTTTACCATTAAGGAAGACTGGAACAATAGATGATGAGAGAGGAAATATTATCGTAAACTTTGTTTTCTCACAACTTAGACTGGGGTTATGGATTTTGGAAAGGCACTTTGGAACCCAAGGAATGTAACTTTATGCAAATAAAGCCTTTTTGCACATCTCATTCTCCCGTGGGGGTTTCTGAAAACTCTTAGGTACCCTAAGAACCTCATTCTCACGAGTGATGGGGAAATTTGACTCTCCGGTACCACTTTCTCCCATATTTATATTATTATTTAGGTTATATAACCCAGTACTGTCATTATGTTGTTGTTTAAATTGTTCCAAGCTTTGGCTATCAGGAAAAAAGGCTGTTTTTTGTGTCCTTTTGACATGCCCCCATTCTTTTTTTTTCCCCACCCTCCCACTTTGGAGCACATTTCATTCATTCTCATGTTTAGTCCAAGAAATTTACAAAGACATGG
This sequence comes from Myotis brandtii, assembly GCF_000412655.1. Classification (NCBI taxonomy): domain Eukaryota; kingdom Metazoa; phylum Chordata; class Mammalia; order Chiroptera; family Vespertilionidae; genus Myotis; species Myotis brandtii. The sequence goes on along the minus strand of NW_005353549.1, from coordinate 258,547 downwards.
CAACTTCCTAATCCAGCCTCATCATTTCTCATCTTGACTAATGCCTCTGAACTGCTTGCATGCTCTCCCATCAACCGTCCTCCACCCTGCTGCCGATGGTTAGATCTTGTTGCCATACTTCCCTCCTTAAAACCCTTCGGTTTCCCTTCACCTAGAGCAGTTGTCTCCAAATGTCATTCAACTCATACCCTGAAACAGAAAAGCAATTTTGAGCATCATTCCCAATACAGCAGATTTTATATTTTATAATTTATGGTTTGCATTATTGTTCTAATATTAGGTCTAATATAAATTACATCATAAGAAAAATTAAAAAATAAACTGAACATAAAAATTACAATTTTTCTTGCACTCTAGAGTACCGTATTGAGCACACTCACTTTGTAGACTTCTATAACTTCTCATGTTCTCCCCTCCAAATCCCATACACATATGCCCCTACTTTCTTGCTGAAATATATCACTTAGAATTTTCTCAACATACCAAATTCATTCTTGACTCTGTATCTTTGCACAGGTTGTTGCTTCTGCCTGGAAATCTTCTTACACTCCCATTCCCCTGAGTCCTCCTTTTGAGTAACTCTTTCACCCTTCAGGGCTCACTTTAATTACTATCCTCAAGGATACCTTCCTGGCTCCTCCCAGATAGGGTCAGATAGTGGGCGCCATTTATGTTGCCTAGGGCCTTTACTAGTCTTTTAGCTCCTTGAGGATAAAGATCAGGTATTTCATTTTTCTGTCAATCATTGCCTAGCATACATAGTACTCAGCACATAGTGTAACATTACTTTCAGCTGAAAATAACTTGACCAAAGGTAGTTTGGTGGGCAGCAAGCCAGACAACATGTCATTTTGGTTATGTGGGTGGGTTTGTAATGTTTTATGCATCTTTAAAAATTGTTGTCCATCCCAGCACTGCCCCCCGCCCAACCCCCAGAACAGGATTGCACTTGTTTTATACTAATTTATTTTCATCTAACTTTTTGAAAAAATATAGATTAAGCTTTAGTTGATTTTAGAGAGAGAGGAAGGAGAGAGAGAAAGAGAAACATCAATTTGTTGTTCCACTTATTTATGCATTCATTGGTTATTCTTGTATGTGCCCTGACTAGGGATCAAACCTGCAGCCTTGCTGTATTGGGGCAATGCTCTAACCAACTGAGTTATATTTTCATCTAATTTTAACTGGTCTTCATTATTCATCATTTCAAAAATTTGGTATAATCTATATGTCCAATAATGGGTAAATTGCAAAAGAATATGCATGATATTAGATTGTAGAAAAATAACATAAGCTTTATCTATGTATATAAAAGGCTAGCCGTAACTGGTTTGGCTCAGTGGATAGAGCATCGGCCTGCGGACTTAAGGGTCCCGGGTTTGATTCCGGTCAAGGGCATGTACCTTGGTTGCGGGCACATCCCCAGTACGGGGTGTGCAGGAGGCAGCTGATCGATGTTTCTCTCTCATTGATGTTTCTAACTCTCTATCCCTCTCCCTTCCTCTCTGTAAAAAATCAATAAAATACATTTTTTTTAAAAAAGGCTAATAAGCAAACTGCCCCCTTGGGAATTCAACCAGGAGACAGAGTTCAATCACTTGCTATGACATGCACTGACCACCAGGGGGCGGCGCAGAGCAAAGGAAGGCCAGGATCAGCCCTGATCGCTGGCCAGACCTAGGCACCCTACCCATGCAGGAATTTCGTGCACCAGGCCTCTAGTATAAAAATAATCTTAGAAGATTTAATCTAAGGTAAAGATTTTATTACACAAATAGGTTTGTATTATTTAAACACTTTCTTCTCATTACAGAAAACCAGGAACCACAAAGAGGGAAATAAGTAGAATAGTCAATATTTCACTATTCTAGAGACAACTTCTGTGTGGGAGAGGAGAAATGTATATGAATTGACTAATGAGTGATTAGGAAAAGGGTAGTCTTGATAATATTTTTGGAGGAAGACATAGAAGTCAAATGAATTTGATGGAAACCTAACAGGGATAGCTTAAAATAAATGAGGAATTCTTTTTTATTTTTTAATATATTTTTATTGATTTCAGAGAGGAAGGGAGAAGGAGCGATAGAAACATCAACGATGAAAGAGAATTATTGATGGGCTACCTCCTGCACACCCCCCACTGGGGATCAAGCCTGCAACCTGGGCATGTGACCTTGACTGGAATCGAACTTGGGACCGGAGATTCTTCAGTCTGTAGGCCAACGCTCTAACCACTGATCAAACCAGCTAAGGCAATAGGAATTCTTTTGAAGGAGCTAAACTCAGATTAAGTCTCAGATTAAGGTACATTCATTTAATTTGCTAGCCCAAAATCTGGATAAATTAAGCATATAGTCCTAAAACTTTATTTCCAGCTTTATTTTCTTTTATTGCTCTCTTGCAGCCAAATTCTGCTCCTCATGTTTTCCCTAAATGTTTCTAACATTCTCTTGACTTTATGCACAAGTTAGTATAACAAATGCTTCCAAGCATTGTCTATTGAACTATGTCCACCTTTCAAAGCTCACCTGAAATGCTTGCTTCCTTCTCCCTGAAGTATTTGCTTCTCATCCCACTCTTACCATCCAGCTACTAGAAACCCCTTCCCTTTAAACCTCCATAGCACTTTGTATTTTGTTAATTGTCTCTATAGTCCATAATAGAGCAATGAATTTGCAACATGTGACAATACTTTGTAAACTATAAAGTATTATACAAATGTATGATGTTATTGTTCTTATCCTCAGAAATAGATTTGAAGCTCCTTTAGGGCAGAGACTAATATTTTATTCAACTTTTTGTCCCCAGTGTCTAACATGTTACCCAGCACATGGTTATTTAATAAATGTTTGTTAAATAGCATATAGTAATTCTTTTCTGTTTTCCCTTGTATTGATTCTTCTGGGGTGGCCATGGGTCTTAAAGAAATGTTTCTTGTCTTTATTAACCTATTACCCAAAAATTTTGCAAAAGCCTCTGTGCTGTTTCATAGAAGAAGTTAAAATATGCATCTTCCCATTGAGTTCCCATTGAGTATGTAAAATTGTTTACTTCCAGGCATAATACTCTTTGATGAGTAGATAATGAGGAATTTTCCTTGGCTTGGAGCAGTGTACAAATTTGTGCCTGGCATAGGTGAGGCACTCATGGCACTCATCTGTGGTTAGAGGTAGGGCCTTCTATGATGCCCTTAGAACACAAGCAGCAGAGCTACCCAAACTGGAAGTGCAGACACTGGTCCTTGGAGTGGCACATTTCAGATACCTGTACTTTGGAATAGCCGGTCAGATCTTGTTTTATGGTGCCACCAGAAGGATTTTCCCTGTCTTTACATGTCATAGAAGGCAATGAATTTCAGATCATCTATTCCTTATGGCAGTTATGGACAGGTGGTAAGCATCTTTACATGTGCTTGTTTGTCATCCATCTTTCTCCTTTAGTGTTGTGTCCACCCCTCTCCCATTTAGATTGTTTGCTTCCTTATTATTGACTGGTTAGAGTTCTTTTGTGCATTCAGCATATAAGGATTTAATCAGATATGGGGTTTGGAAACACTGTTTCCTAGTCTGTGGCTTTTACTTTTCATAGTATCTTTCAGAGACCAGAAGTTTAAAATTTTTATTGTCTTATTTATTAATGTTGTCTTTTATGGTTCATGCTTATTGTGTCCTAAGAAATTTTTACCTAAACCAAGGTCACAAATATTTTCTCCTATGTTTTCTTTTAGGAGTTTTATAGCTTTAGCTCTAACAATTAGAACTGTTATCCTTTTGGAGTGGATTATTTGTAAAATGTGTATGTATTAATCTTTAATAAAAAGTTTTTACAAAAGTTCCAACTATGCTGACCTTATTTTGATAAGTGACTATTAGAATTACTCCACCTAGTGGATACTTACAAACATTCTCACATTTAATCTGTCAGTTCATAGAATATTTTAACAATAAATCAAATGCATTAAACAAAAACCATATTTATTAATATATATATAAAAGTTTGGAAATGATTAATTTTATATTTGAAATAAGTATAAGTATATCATCTATAAAAATTCATATCTCCACATTTAGAGACAGACTTTTCTAACTTATTTTAAAATCATCCCTTTAAAATGAGGCACTTCAGTGGGATTCAGTCACTTTTTTAAAGTTTTAAAGTATAGCACCTTCACACCTACTTGTCAAGAACTGTTAATCAATAGTAGACAAGGAGGAAATTACTAATTTTCAACAAAAACTTTTGAATAAGTGGATAGAATTGAAAAATGAATATTGGACCTACATATCTTTGTTGTTTTTTAACCAAGTTTCAAAATAAGCTGAACTTAAAACTCAACTTTTGGTTTGCTGTATCAAAAAGTGATAACCTTAGATTTTAAAAAATAATTATGTATATTCACTTAGCACTCATCCCAAATATTATTAATAGTAAAAGCAAAAATGATTTTTGTACCATTAATAAAATAAAATATTGTTTAAATTATTTATTTCTTCTATATATAAATGCTTGGCTATATTTTATAACACACAGGATTTATAAGTATATAAATGAATAATAATTAAATATATCCTTGAACATATTACTTAATCTTTCTGGATTCCTGTTTTCTCGTCTTTAAAATGAATGGTTTTGGTTATGTAATCTCAACTTGCTTGAAAATTCTTTGATTTTGTAACTCAGTGCCTAGAGATCTTTTTTTGGCCTGTTCTACATTTTTTTACAGATACTATCACTGACATTTTTGTCACATGTTTTAAAAACCATGTAAAACTTGAGTTTTCTTTGGAATTCAGAAAGCTCATATTCAGACAGCCCCTGCCTAATGTCAATCCCAAAATTATGCAGGTATCATTTGAGGTAAAAATTATTTTTTTTTCCAACTGAAAACCAGTATGAAAAATAATTGAGGAATAAGAAACATCACTAAGATTGAGGAATGAGAAGAGGAATTTAGTTAAGACAGTGGAGGGAAAAAAAACAGATGTGGGAATGACAGAGGAATTTATTTTGATGGAAACTAAATAGATAAAAAATCATTGAGTTATGATTCAGCCCCAGAACTGGCTCTGAGATTGATTGATGTCTCTCCCACAGCTGCTTTGCAGTTCAACTTCTGCCCAATTTTATTTCTCTGGCACCCCTGGATGTGCTGCTACTCAGTGCAATCCCTCATAAGCCCCCAGCATGCAGATTACCATCTCGGGGAATCCGGACTAAGACAGACTCCAAATATTCTTTAGATATTGACAATAATCTTTAGATATTGTCAAATCAATTCTTGGGTCTAGTTAGGTCATAAGACAGGTAGCTTTCTTGGTAAGTTAATATTGGCCATCATCATAGGTAACCATACTTTAATCTGAACTAAGTATGATAGGGAGGAACCTAGGAAAGCCCATTGGATCAAAGTCCTCTCTGTGTCCCATTGTTTCAAAGTGGTCCAACGTACATTTGTTTACTAAACATTAAGTCTTTTATTTTTATTTTTTTAAAAATATTTTTATTGATTTCAGAGAGGAAAGGAGAGGGAGAAAGAAATAGAAATATTAATGATGAGAAAGAATCATTGATGGGCTGCCTCCTGCATGCCCCACACTGGGGATCAAGCCCGCAACCCAGGAATATGCCCTGACCAAGAATCGAACCGTGACCTCCTGGTTCAATGTTCAACAACTGAGCCATGCCGGCCAGGCTAAACATGAAGTCTTTTAATTTCCCCGTGATTTGCCTTAACTTCTTCTGTAGTTCTGAAAAACGACATATATCTCATTTTGCCTTACTGTCTTTGGAATTTTTGCTCATTTGAATTCCCCATGCACACATATTAAAACTGGATTTCCACTTATTTACCTGAGAAGAACTAAGGGGGAAATGGGAAAACAGTGGGGAGCATGTACAGCATGGAATAGAAGGGGACTTCATCACCCTACCCAGAATGGCAAGCAATTAAAAACATAAATAATTGTTTATTCCTGGAATTTTCCAATATTTTCGGATGGTGGTTGACTAGGTAACTGAAACTGCGAAAAGGGAAATCGCAGATGGAGGAACTACTATGTAGTGTTAAAAAAACAAAATTCAACTGAGTAAATTTGAAGATCTACTTGGCTTTAATTAAGCAATTCATGAATCAGGCAGCATCCCATCTAGGAACTAGAAGAGCTCCGAGGGACTTGTATATGTGGAAGGTTTTTATAGGCAGAAAAGGGTGGGACTAAGAAGTGAAAAGAATGAATTATTTCAGGCCAGGTCACCTTCCCTTAGGGCAGTGGTTCTCAACCTTACTAATGCCGCGACCCTTTAATACAGTTCCTCATGTTGTGGTGACCCCCAACCATAAAATTATTTTCGTTGCTACTTCATAACTAATTTTGCTACTGTTATGAATCATAATGTAAATATCTGATATGCAGGATGTATTTTCATTGTTACAAATTGAACACAAAGCATAGTGATTAATCACAAAAACAATACGTAATTATATATGTGTTTTCCGATGGTCTTAGGCGACCCCTGTGAAAGGGTCGTTCGACCCCCAAAGGGGTCGCAACCCACAGGTTGAGAACCGCTGCCTTAGGGGAAGTCAGGGAGTCTTCTCAGGAAGGTTTTTATAGAAAGCAGGATGGGGCAAGGAAGCTACTAGTGAAAGAAAAGAGGATTTGGGGGGAGGCCAGAACATATTTTCTTTGAGGAGAAAAGATTGGGAAGGGTTTTCATCATGCAGGTTGCCCTTTCTCTCTTTGGGGCTGGAGAGGACCCATGTGACAGGTTACTTTACTGGGGCTTGACCAGAAAATTCCAGACTGGTTGATTAAGAATACATTTCTGGGAGAGGTGGAAACTGCAATTAGATCAGGTATTAAATCTAGGTTTGGTATCATGGACTTGCAGCTTGAGTGACACCATTTGGGGCCTGTGGTTTTGTATTTAACAATAGTAATTGCATAGAGGTAAAAGTTGAAGCCACATCATTCTACACCACCATAAAATTATATATACTTGACTTTTTAAAATTCAATTTCAGGCAGATTCAAACAAAATATAAAACTTAACAATTTATTGAGTTTATATAATTTAAATTTTAAACATTCTACTCATGTTATTTGTAATAGAGGAGTTTTAAGGCTTAACTGTGATAGCCAAGTTAATTCTAATAACCATCAAGTGAATTTCCAGCATAACTCAATGATTTTTTTTATCTATTTAGTTTGCATCAACAAGGTTATAATTGTTACCAAACCCAAGTTTGTGAGCCTGATGCTTTGTAAGGCAAAAACTCATAACATCAGTGTTTGGAGTAAGGAAAGGTTTATTGATGGAGAAAATGAGAGATCTAATGGAGCCCCAAATCCATCTTGTTCACTGGCCTAGGTGAGGGTTTTTAAAGGGTTATTGGGGAGAATATGCGGAAGTCCTGGAGGATAGTTTTAATTGGAGGACATTGGAACTAGACTGTTTATGGTAAAGGGATGTCAACACTGGATCTTTCTGGACAAGGAAACTTTGGCTTCTGAAAGGATTTTGCTGTTCCAGTTCTGGTTATGTCCTAGTCCTTTGGTCCCATGAAGGGTTGAGACTTTGGTTCTGGGTGCAGCTGGAGGTCAAAGTTCTCTCCTCTGAGCATGTTTTTGCTGCATGACTTACAGATTTGGTCTGTTGTCACTGAAAAGCAACTCAATATCCTGTTAAGCAGAATAGGACCATTTTGAGCTGGTTCTGCAGTTACATACTAATGGTCACTATTTATCGATCATCTCTCTGTACTAGTCATTTTATTTGCACTATGTGTCATTTCTTCCTATCAATCTTATGAAGTTAACTTTATTCTCAATTTATTGAGAAAAAATTATTCAAATTTTAGTACTAGCATGAAGTTGAATAACTAGTTCATGGAATTGTTCAGACTCAAACTCGAGGTTGCCTTGTTCAATGTTTTTGCTCTTGCTAATTTTGCAAAGTATATGTTCAATTTACATGTAGTTTTAATGGATTCATTCATGAAGCATTGTTATAGGTTGTGATACTGTGATTTACAGTAAATATATGTTTAGTTTTGTTCACCGTTCTTGGACTTGCAATTAGCATCTGAACTGGGGACAGTCTTGTTCGACTGAGCCCATAACCTGTGGCACCTGATCCTATGTCCCCGTAGTTCAAGTCAGAATTGAGTGGAATTGTAGGGACACCCAAGTGGGGTGGGGGCAATTTCACACATTGGAATTGGTGACCAGAATTATATATATATATCCCACATTCAGAGGCTGTTAAATCACATTATTTGCCCATATCTTCAGAAAAAAATCACTTCTACTGTCGTGGTAAACAACCTGCTTCCCTATTTATAATGGTCTGGCCCTCTAGCAACTTCAGCGGGAAATTATAGCTAATTTGCCTACAAACGTCAGGTGATCATAATAATCTGGCCACTCAGTGTATATAAATATGTAATAGCTTGGTATAACAAAAGAAATGTTAAGCAAAAACAGGACTGCAAGATAAACTACACTATAAAATATAAATGTATGTACATGAACATAGAAAAAAAATGTTTAAAATGAAATATATTCTTGAATGGTAGAATTATGAATGACTTCTATCCTAGTATGCCTTTTATTATTTTGTAAAATACATAAAATGAGTATGTCTAATTTGTAACTGGAAAAAATAAATTTTGTTTTTACAAATGTAAAGTTGCTTCTTACTTTTAAACGGAGCATATCAGTCTTCTTGATCACTTTGGAAAATGACATTTATATTGAGCGTACTTTTTTAAAAATATATTTTTATTGATTTCAGAGAGGAAGAGAGAGAGAAAGAAAAACATCGATGATGAGAATCATCAATCGGCTGCCTCCTGCACGCCCCACACCGGGGATGGAGCCTGCAACCCGGCCATGTGGCCCTGACCAGAATCGAACCCAGGACCCTTCAGTCTGCAGGCTGATGCTCTATCTACTTAGCCCAACCGGCTAGGGCTTGAGCTTACTTTTTAATGAATCCTGGTTTACTTTACACATTTTCTTGTTTTCAAGACATAAAAAAACAAATTTTTTCTCAAGTTCCACTAGGTGGTGTTACAGTGGAATGAATTAATTGCACTTTTTTTTTTAACACCCACTAATTCTCAAACTTTTTTTAATATATATTTTTATTGATTTCAGAGAGGAAAGGAGAGGGAGAAAGAGATAGAAACATTGATGATGAGAGAGAATCATTGATTGGCTGCCTCCTGCATGCCCCACACTGGGGATTGAGCCCGAAACCCTGGTATGCCCTTGACCAGAATCGAACCTGGGACCCTTCAGTCCACAGGCTGACGCTTGAGCCACTGAGCCAAACCAGCTAGGGTTAATTCTCAAACTTTTGATCCTGTTTTCAAGTTCAAGGTGTAATTCTTTCCCCCCAATCAATCTCTGCATTGTGTCACTACCAATGAACAAAAACAGATTACCTCACTGCAACTCTAGTGCTGGTTTAATGCACTATTTAAAAGATGGCATCTATTAATTGACGGAAAATTAATTGATTAATTGATTTATGCTAAGTGATAATATAAGCAATGATCTATTGTAAACATGAAACGACATATATCCAACCCTGACAACCATGAGATCCTTAGAGATAACTGGAGGTATCTGGACCACACTTTGTGAACCACTGATTTACCATACAGTACTTTAAAAAATCTGATTTAGTAATTTTCCAATGATCAGAAATTCTCAACATTCAGATATTAAGCTACAGTAATAAAAAGCTATGGCACACTGGTGATTACAGTCATGTTATTATGTATGACATTTTTAGAGCAGCCTGTGTAAAAATCATCTCTGTTCTCCCCCAGCGACCCTTTATCGATGAGGCTCAGTAAGTTTCCTCCTTTGCTACACATTTGTCCCCAGTCATCTCTCTGGCTCATGGCTTCCAACATCACAAAATTATCTCATTCTAATATATGCCCTTCAGCTTTTTTCCTGTTAATGTTGTCAATACAGAGAAGTGAACTTTAATTCCATTAATTGTACTTGTGCCTTGAGGTAGATTAAGCAACTAAAAAACATGTCAGAGTTAATTACCTGTGAATAAATTTATGTAGGGTCTATAAAAGTTTGAGATGGCAGGCTGAATAATGACCTTTGAACATCCATGTATGAATCTCTGGAATCTGTGAATGTTATCTAATATGGCAAAAGGGACTTTGCAGGTGTGATTGAATTAAAGACTTTGAGATGGGGAGACTGCTGGGTTATCTGGGCAGGCTTGATGTAATTACAACAGTCATTGTAAGAGGGACACAGGAGGAGTCAAAGTCAGAGGAGAAGGCCATGTGTACATGGAAGCTGGGGTTACAGTGATGTGCTTTAAAGTTAAGGAAGAGGTCACAAGCCAAAGAACACAGGCTAGAAGCTGATAAAAATGCAAGGAAGTGAATCCTCTTTATGAGCCTCCAGAATAAAGCAGCCCTATAAAAACTTTGACTTTAGCCCAGTAAAACTGATTTTGAACGTCTAGCCTCCAGAACTGTAAGTGAATAAATTTGTGTTGTTTTATGCCAATTTGTGGCAACTTGTTACAATGGCAATAGAAAACTAACATAGTTCCATATCTGATTCTTGCTAAGTTATCTATTCCTATTAACCTAGTACTCATTGCTGCATCTATTTTGGAATTTTAATCTATTTTATTGTAATATAAAAATTGTAATCCATTGGAAAATTATGTGCTACTTCTGATGGTTTAACTTGTTCAGTGTTTCTGCAATAAGGTTTACTAACATGTATCAAGATATTTACAAATGTTCAGACTCGACCTGGCCAGGTAGCTCAGTTGGTTAGAGCATCGTTCCAATATGCCAAGGTTTTGGGTTCAATCACCTGTCAGGGAACATAAAAGAGTCAACCAATCAGTGCAAAAATAAGTGGAACATTATCTCTCTCTCTCTCTCTCTCCCTCTCTCCCTCCCTCCCTCCTTTTTTCCCTCCCTCCCCTTCCTCTCTCCCTTCCTCTAAAATCAATAAATAAAATTTTTTAAATGTTTAAAAAATAAAAATATTCATACTCTTTGACCCAGTAATGCTAGGTATCTAGGGAAATAACCATAATTCATAGGTTCAAGACCTCAATACAAAAATGAGCATTACAAGAAAATAATAAAGATTAGAGGAGATATTAATAAAACAGAAAAACAAAAGAGAAAATAAACAAAATACCCTTTTTCAATAATAAATAAAATAATGATGAATGTGTTAATTCACTAGATGGGAGGAATCCTTTCACAACATATACATGTACCAAATCATCACAACATACACTTTAAATATCTTACAATTTTATCAATTATAACTCAATAAAGCTGATATTTTAAAAACCACAAAACATCTTTGAAAGGAACTAAAGACCTAAGTAAATGGAGAAACATCCTATAATTATGGATCTAAAGACTTAGCATTGTAAAGAGGGCAATAGTCTCTAAATTGGTCTACAGAGTCAATACAATCCTTATGAAAATCTTAACAGCGTTTTTTGTAGAAATTATAAAATAATCTTAAAATTCATATGGAAGTGTAAGGGATCCAGAATAGTCAAAACAATCTGGAAAAAGAAGGACAAAGTTGGAGGACTCATGCTTTCAAATTTTAAAATGTACTACAGAGCTACAATAGTCAAGACAGTGTAGTACTAGACACAGAGATCAATGGAATAGAATTGAGAGTCCAGAAATAAACCATTTAATTTATGGTCAATGAATTTTCAACAAGGGGCCAAGATAGTTCAATGGGAGAAAGAATAATTTTTTCAACAAATGGTGTTGAGGCAACTGGATATCTACATTTGACCCCTTTCTCACACCATATACAAAATTAATTCAAAATGCACCAAAGACCTAAATAGAAAAGCTAAAAATATGTATAACTTTTAGAAGAAAATATAGGAGTAAATCTTCATGACCCTGGGTTAGGCGAAGCCTTCTTAAATAGGACACCAAAAGCACAAGTACCAAAATAAAAAAGTAAATTGAATTTCATCAAAATCCATTAAAAAAAAAAAACTTTTGTGCTTCAAATGACACTATCAAGAAAGTGAAGAGACAACCCAGAGAACAGGACAAAATATTTGTAAATCATATATCTGGTGAGGGACTTACAGGTAGAATGTATAGAGAACACTTACAACTCACTAATAAAAAGACAAATAACTCAATTAAAAAATGGACGAAGGATCTGCATAGACATTTTCCCAAAGAAGGGGTACAAATAGCTAATAAGCACATGAAAATATATTCAACACAGTTAACCATCAGGGAAATGAAAATCAAAATTATGAGACACCATTTTACACCCATTAGGATAGTTATCATTAAAAGTCATATAACAAGTGTTGGTGAGGATGAAGAGACATTAGAATCCCCATACATTGTTGGTGAGACTATAAACTGTTGCACTCGCCATGGAAAACAGCCTGGTAGCTCTTCAAAAGTTAGAGTTACCATATGATGTAAATATGACATTGCATCAATACTAGTTAAGTAAGACTTTTTCTGCCCTTCCTTATCTCATCATTCAACCCTCCTGTCTTCCTGGTGCCCTTTAACTCCCCCTCCTCCACACCATTATGACAACCTAAAAAATCTTCAGACATTACCAAATGTCCCCAGGGATACAAAATCATTCCTGGTTGAGAAACCACTGATACAGATGATGTATTTTCCTGTAGTTGAACTCTGCCCTCTCAGCTTCTGTTTTTGTTTTTATGGACTGTGCTAAGCATAAGGCAGGTATTACACACACTCACAGAAAAGAGGAGGCTGCCCTCACTGCATCTCTATTGGTTCAAACCAGACAGCCTCTGCAGCTTCCACTGCTCTTCCTGAGCATCCGTTCCCACCGAGGTGTTGCATCCCAGACAGTTTCCATGGCCCAGGTCCTACCATGGCCATCTCTCTTGGAGCTGGAGCCAGGAGGATGCCTCCTCTCCCACCTATTCTACTCAATTAGGGGGGTGCCACAGCAGAGACCTGAGGCCTTAACTTTTAAGTATTTACCATGAAATCTTTGAGTTCACCCTGCAGCAATGAACATTCTTGTACTAGCTCCTTGTATTCTTTTTTTTTTAAATATTTATTTGATTATTTTAAAATTTTATTTTATTTTTCACATGTTCCTTGTATTCTTAACCAGTTATTTCCTTGGGATAAATCTCTGGATCTAATGACATGCACTTTTTTTTTCAGTGCATTTGAAAGTGGATTGCCAAACCACCTGGGAAGGTTGTGCCAATTTACACTCCCACCAGCCGTGTGTGACAGTATTGATTTTCTAATGCCTTTATCAGCAATCATTTAGATCTTGCTTTTTACCTAATTTCAAACTGGTATAATGAAAACGGTATTTCATTGTTTGATTTCTTTGACTGTGGCTTATGCAAGCTTCTTAAAGGTACATGAACATCAGGTTTTATAGAAATGTACTTTGGGAACATTAACTTATGAAAATTCCAAATTTAAATAGTATAAACTTTGGCAAATACTATTTTGAAGTAGTATTTGAACTTGATTAATTTGCATTATGATTTTCAGAACTAACTCAAAGGGCAAGACTAAGTAAACACATGCCAGAGTTGGTCTTTGGATATTTACAACACTGGGTAGTGTACTAAAGGCCACCTTTGAATAAACAGATGGCACATGCCTGATTGCCTCATCCATTTGAACAATTTTACATGTAGACATTTATTCTTATTCCCAGAGTAAGATAAATCTATATAAATGATTTTTATATAATAGGGGAATTACATATTAATGTTTTCCTATAAAACAAGGACAATTGGTATTTTTCCTATTCTTAATCTGATGTTAGATACTATCTGCAGCACAGTATTGCCTTTCCTCCTATAAAACAGTTTCTAGAGAAGATGGGTTGAAGTTAGGATCTCAGTGTTAGTCACCCTTTTATAATCTACTAGAGGCCCAGTGCATGAAAATTCATGCACTGGAGGGGGGGGTCCCTCAGCGTGGCCTGTCCCCTCTCACAGTCTAGGAGCCCTCAGGGGCAGGAGGTGACCCAGAGATCAGGGGAAGGCGACACCCCATCACACCTCTGCTGCTGCCACTGCCAGCAGCGCAAGCCTCGGCCGGCCCTGTTTACCTGAGCCTCGGGCGGCCCTGGGCTACTGGAGTGCTGAGGGGACTGAGGGACTCTGGAGGCAGGTGCACAGAGCGGCTGGGCCGGCCCCCAGGCCTGCCACCCTGGAAGGGCTGAGGGGACTGGGCGCTGCCATCTTGTGGCTGTGGGCACCGCCATCTTTGAGGGCAGGACAGTCAATTAGCATATTCCCTCTTATTAGATAGGATATTATTTCTCATAATTATAATTAGTACCTGAAATTGGTGACTTTATCAATAAATGGAGAATAAGGGGTGCTGGGTTGAAGAACCAAGATTCTGTAGAATGTCTCATAATTGTGCACCAGTGATGTTATCTTTAAAGTAAAAAGCAGAAATGGACATTTTGTGACTACTATCATTGTTTAGCCTATCACTGCTTTGTGCTCCACTAGCTATATTTTTCTATTACCTAAGCAAAGTGTACTTTTAAATATTTCTCCTGGAACTTGCTCTCCAGGCAGGCCTCCAGGGCATGATTAATACACCTTCTCAATCTTTGACTCTAAACCACATGACAACCAAAGCCTCTGAAACATTTAGTTAAAGCCTATATCTATATCTGTATCTCTAGACTCCACAATCCAACCTAAACATGTTTACCATTCACTGTGGGCTTCAAGTGTGTATGTACTTGTAATTTATATATCTCATTCCTCAGTTCACCTTTCAATGGGCACCAAGCTACATGGCAATCATCTGTTCTGCATTCCAATGGTATTGTTTTGAGGTGAATGAGTTCTCAAGAAGATTGGTTCAAGTTAGGATCTCAGTGTTAGCCACTCTTTTATAATCTATATTATTTGTCATAATTATAATTTTCACCTGAAACTGGTGACTTTACTAAGAAATGGAGCCAGGTGGGCCAAGGTTTTGAGCCAGTGTTCCTAAGCAATTTGATGGCTCCTTCAACCCACAGTAGTTTGCAAGTACTTTCTTGTAGGTCTCTGAAGAAATGAGGTCTAGAATAACCTCAACAGCCAAAAAACCTCCAACTAAAGCCTTACAAAACAAGTCTATGTGTCTATATGAGCAAAGTTCAGGCTACCAGATATGATAACAGATATGGACATAGCCTATTGTTATAATCACTTCTTCCTTAATGTGAGGACATTTTATTTTATTTATTTTATTTTTTTTTAAATATATTTTATTGATTTTTTACAGAGAGGAAGGGAGAGAGATAGAGAGTTAGAAACATCGATGAGAGAGAAACATCGATCAGCTGCCTCCTGCACATCTCCCACTGGGGATGTGCCCGCAACCCAGGGACATGCCCTTGACCGGAACCGAACCCGGGACCCTTCAGTCTGCAGGCCGACGCTCTATCCACTGAGCCAAACCGGTTTCAGCAATGTGAGGACATTTTAACAGAACAGAGGTAAAAACTACCCACTGAGGATGTGCATTGCTAGAGTTAAGCTAAGAGGAACTTAGAAAAGCTAAATTTAATTTTTTAAAGACAAGACTATTGAGCAAATCTCTTTTGAATAGTTCAGACAGCTCCATGGTATCGCCTTGGTCAAAATGACAGCTCATCAAGATGGAGGACAGATATCATGCCAATTTATTTTATATTTACAACATCTGAACATGAGGGAAATAAAACAGACTTTCTTCAATTAGTGGTTCTATAGTGTCTGTTACAAATCCATATTTCTAGACTTCCTCCCTGGAGACTCTGGATAATGTGTCAGAATGGGACCATAAATCTCTGTCCTTAAGAAAGCTCCCTTTTTAGGTAAATTATTCTCATGTTTGGTCAAGTTTGGGAAATGCTGTCTTGTTTATAATTTGTGAAGAAGAAAAGATGGACAAAAACTCCTGTCTGGGTTAGAAATCATCAGGGCTTATAAAAATTAGTTGATGCCTAAAACTGAGCAGCAAAATACAGAACCACTAAAATGAAAGATTTAGTTGGTTCAAACTCTCAGGACTTGATGTTGTACCTCTTACATAAAAGGTCAAAACAGGAATAGATACTGGTAAGCAGGAGCTAGTGTCATAATTTAAGAAGTGAACAGAGCCCTAACCGGTTTGGCTCAGTGGATAGAGTGTCGGCCCTCGGACTGAAGGGTCCCAGGTTCAATTCCGGTCAAGGGCATGTACCTTGGTTGCGGGCACATCCCCAGTAGGGAGTGTGCAGGAGGCACCTGGTCGATGTTTCTCTCTCACCGATGTTTCTAACTCTCTATTCCTCTCCCCTCCTCTCTGTAAAAAATCAATAAAATATATTTTTTAAAAATCCTAGAACTCTGTTGGTGCTCAATATGTATTTATAAAAAAAAAAAGAAGTGAACAGAATCAAAAGCATGGACAAAGCTGATAACATTATTTTATCCAACCTAAGTTGCTTTTTTCTTTTCTTTTTGTAAATGACACCATAAGTTTATGTATCACTTAGAAAAATATTACTATATACTGCTTTCTTATCAACTGAATATTTTATTTTATATTTATAAAAAGAGCTCTTTTAGACTTAGATAAAAACCTTTTTTATTTAATGTTTTTTTTAATTGATTTCAGAGAGGAAGGGAGAGGGAGAGAGAGATAGAAACATCAGTGATGAGAGAGAATCATTGATCGGCTGCCTCCTGCCTGCCTTACAATGGGGATCGAGCCCACAACCCAGGCATATGCCCTGATTGGGAATTGAACCATGACCTCCTGGCTCTTAGGTCGATGCTCACCATTGAGACACACCAGCTGGGCAAGCCTTTTGTAATATACCTTTCAATAACATGCTCTCTCCCAGGCCTCATACCTGCCTTTTTGATGTGCACAAGCAACATCCAGATTGTCATCACTGTGGCCTGACCGATAGCAATGATAAGAAGCCATTTAGTACAGTGGAAGCTCAGAGATGTAAAATGTGGAAAAAGGTATCTCAGAAGCAATTAAACAAGGTTAGGGGACTTGGGATAGAGTTAGGTATCACTATTTAAGGTCAGACCAAGATACGATCAGAATATACTACATGTGATCCTGCAATAAATTCACCTGGGGACATGGGTAGTAAATGAGCAGACACAGAATTAGGTGATTTAAATTGGTAGACGGGTAAGTTAGAGCTCAATGCCAGAGTCACACAAAAAAAGCATGCCAGTGAGCATTTGGCATGTTGAAGCCAAATGTATTTTATGAATCTATCTGACAACAAATAGATCTTGAGCAAACAGAAGAATGTTTATTTGTTATCCTAAGTTTGTATTTATTACAACACACTTTTACTCATTTGATTTGACCCTCTCAGCACCCCCAGGTGGTAATGGAAGGAGCCCCATTCAGAGAGGAGGAAGCTGAGCCTCCACAGCGAGGCATTTTATCTTAGAATCACACATCTGGTGAGAATCAGAATCGGATTCCAACTCTGGCTTTCTGACATTTGGCTTATCACAGGAAAGACTGTATCATCTGTTATCATCGAGTATGACAACCAGTCCGTGATTTGATTCTGTGAGTCCAGATGAGCCAAAGTTGGGCACTTGAGTAAGTAGAGGTATTCTCAGATTCATTTTTTGTTTTCTTTAAAAAAATAAATAAATTTATATATAGATGTATATATATATGTATGTATATATATATACATACATATATATATACATCTATATATAAATTTATTTATTTTTTTTATATATATTTGATTTCAAAGAGGAAGGGAGAGGAAGAGAGATAGGAACATCAATGATGAGAATCATTGACTGGCTGGCTGCCTCCTACATGGCCCCCTACTGGGGATCTACTGGGGATCGGGCCTGAAACCTCAGCATGTGCCCTGACGAGGAATGGAACCATGACCTCCTTCCTGGAGGTCAACCAATGAGCCACACTGGCCATGCTCAGATTCATTCTTATTGTTGGATTTTACATGTAATCAGGATCAAGTACCATGTCCCAGAGGGAGTGGTCTGAACAAAATGTTCCTAATATGACAACTGCTTAGGTAGGCAGACACAACACTCAATGCCAACAACTAGATTTATTTATCTTGCCCAGAACTCAAAGGCTGAATGGCATTAGATTTCATTGTAATAACCTCAAGAGACCCAGTTTCCTCATTAGGGGAAATGTGATCCACATTGCAGCACTGTGAAATCAGAGATAATGAATATAAAATATCTAGCACACTATCCAGAAAAATGGTAGGTATTAGTAATACTAATATTTACTCAATGGTTTTATTTTTGCTCATAGTGATGGCTACATTGATTCAATGTATGTCAATTCTACATTAAAATAATTCATAAAAATAATTGCACATTTGAGGCAACATAACATGGTAATTAAGGCTATGGACTTTTGATCACAAACAATCTTAACTGGACTGATTAATCTTAGCTTCGTGATTTTAGGCAAGCTACTTAACTTCTCTGTGCCTCAGCTTACTCAATTAGAACATGGGAGTTATAGAATCTGCCTTGCAGGATTGGGTTGAAAATTAAATGACATAAAAGAAATCGCTTAGAGTATTCCCTGGTACATAATAGGCGTACCTAAATCTTTGTTTAAATGAATAAACTTTTATGTAGGCTTTAACACATGTAATTTCCAAATGAAGGATCGACAGCAATGTTCCTAACAAGGGGAGGAAATGTTACTTTTAGTAGTCCATGTGACTCGTAAGGCACCCTAGAGAATGGCATGCATGGTTCAGAACTGGGTCAGAACCCAGCTTACACATCTAAATAAGGACCCAGTTCAAAGATTGGGGCTCCTTAATTAAGGGGGAAGCTAGGTCCTTTGGAGGACATTTTATGTTCTGCAACTGATGTATAATATGAAGCTTTCCCCTAAATCAAGCCCAGAAAGACCTGCATCCATTGCTAATAACATGACTGTTATCAGAGCAATAGGGAAAGGAGAACACTATGAAGCTCATCCCCAGAACCCCCAAATACCATCATAGTCTCCAGTCAGAATGGGGCTTATGGAGATCAAGTGACAGGTAGGATCTTGATCTTGGTTTATTTCACAATGGATCTGATGGGAAAGAAGACTGACCCTACGGTCATTTCCTCACTCACCAAATAGATTGTAGGAATAAACATATTTGCTATCTGACAGAAAAGCCATATTGGTTTCCTGACCCACTAAGTAAATGGTATTTTAGTAGAAAAAAACAAATAGAGGCCCTCAAAACTGACCCCCCACCCCCCCCCAGCCATTCTCCTACTATCTCCAGATAGGAAACCAAAAGCAGTGCCACATTTCTAGGCAATGGCAGATATTGGGATGATTTCATTTGCCTCTTTGGTTAGTGAAAGCCAGATGAGTCATAGACTATGACTGAATTATTATAAATTTAATCAGGCGGTGATGTCAATTACAGCTAAGATGTTAGATGTGGTTTCTTACGGGAAGAAATAAACCTTGTGGTATTGACCTAAATCAGGCTCTCCCAGGTGTCCCAGTAACGATCATCCGAAGCAGTTTGCCTTCATGCGGCAGAAATCACAATCTGACCTCAGGGCTGTGCAAACTCCTGCTTTCTGATACAATGCAGCCCAGACACCATGACCGCCTTATATGCCACAGTGGTTGGCCAGACAGTGTCCTGACCCTGTTTAAATACTCCAATTAGGTAATTCAGGATCATTTAATGAAAGGACTATTTATTACAGCGAAGGGATGGAAAACACAAGATCATTACCATCCTTAGATCCTTTACTGGGTTGGATGGTGTCCTTCCCAGAACCTCAAAATGTGACCTTATTTTGAAATAGGGGTTCTGTGGGTGTAATCAAATTAAGACGAGGTCATATTGGATTAGGGTGAGCTTAAACCAATATGCCTCGGGTCCTTATACGAAGGGGGAAAAAATGGAAGCACAAACACAGATACATAGAGAAAACTCCATGTGATGATGGAGGAAGAGATTGGAGTGATGCACTCTAAGGAATGCCAAGGATTGCTGGCAGAGACCTGAGGCTAGGACCCGCATGGTGTATCCAAAAAAGGAACGAATCCTTCCTATACTTTGATTTTGGACTTCCACTTCCAAAACTGTGAGAATACATTTCTATTGTTTAATCCACTTGGTTGTGGTACTTTGTTACAGCTGCCCCAGAAAACGAACACAGACCTGAATGGACAACGCGTGGGTAGTTACGGGAACCCAGAGAGAACAGCCACGGCTGTAAGAGGGGGCTGCCTGATAGGCACTGTCGTCTTTAAAAGAGGGGGGTGGCTAATCTGGTGCAACCCTGTGGCGAGGGAGCCAGGAGGGAAAAACTGATCTGAAACTCTCCCCATCTCTGGCCACTGCATCCCATTGGCCAAACTCAACTGGGAGCCAAAGGGCAAGGAACATGTTGAGGAAATCAATCAATCAGCCTCATGGCACACAGAGAGAAGAGTGGAGGGTACATCTGAGGTGAAAATGGAAAATATTCAGCACGCTGGTCTGTTACCTTATTATGGGTTAGTTGGGCCTGGTGAGAGAACATAGCCAACAAATGCTTTCGTAAGAGCCCTGCACTTCAGATGAGAGGAGATAAAGCCCACATTACTTCAGGTGCTGCCTGCCACATGGCTGCCATTTCTAGCCCGGGGCACCTTGAGACATTTCCCTTGTGGGTGAGAGACAAGTTGCTGTACCTGCTCTTTCCCACTGCAGAGAAAGAGGCACACAGTTCGATTGGCCCCTTTGCATTTTGGAGGCTACATATTACCCCATTTGAGCATGCCACTCCAACGCATTTACCACCCTGCTGTCAGGCTGCCGGTGTGTGGGGCTTGAAGGAAGGAAAGCCTTAGCAGCGGGTCCAGGCTACATTGCCAACTGCCCTGACATTTGGGCCTTATGCCTCCATAGGGACTGGAAATGTCTATGGCAGACAGCCACGCCCCAATTGGAGAATCATCGTTCAGACCTCTAGGGTTTTTTGTAAGGCCATGCCTTGTTCTGCTCACGACACTTCTTTATTCAAAAAGCTACTCCTGGTTGGCTATTGGGTCCAGGCAGATACTCAGTGGCTGACCACAGAATACCAAGTAACTATGTAACCTGAATTGCCCATCGTCAGCAGTTATCAGATCTACTGAATTATAAAGTTGGGTGTGTGCGGCAGCGTTCTGTCATTAGGTGAAAAGAGTGTATTCGAAGCTGGGCCCTTGCAGGTCAGAAAGCACAGGTAGATTTCATAAGCATATAGCCCCATGCCCCACAGTACCTGCCCCTACTGCTTTGCCACCTCTCCTAGAACTCACATCTATGATCTTATGGAGACTCCCTATAACCAGTTAACAGAGGAGGGAAAGCATGGCTTATTTCGAGTGGGCTGACCCCACTCTGGCCTACTTTATAACATCAGTGGTGAAGGAAATCTTCCCAGAGGGCCAAACGTCAGATGGCACATCTGGTCGTCCACCTCGTGTGGGAGGATGAAATGTGCATCTACTCTGATTTATGGGCAGTGGTGACGGGGATTTGGAAAGAACAGTGCTGGAGAACTGGCCATCAGGCCACTGGAAAGACAATGTGGATGTACCTCTTGAGATGGGCACAGACTTTGACTATAAGTGACCTTTGATGACAATAGTTTTACACAAGGTGTTTTGGGTGAGAGACAAAGTTCTTACTGAATACTTCACAGTAGATAATAAGTGGGTTAGTGTCCTTTACACTAGTCCCTAGTCCAAGGTAACGCATGTGAGCTAAAGGGAAATGTTCCTGCATGGGTGGTCAAACACCCCCATTGGAGAGTGTTGAGGAAAAATAATTTTTCTCCGCATTTAAAGGGGGGAAAGGCAGCTATCCTTCTTACCTACCTCCATACTTCGGTATGTAAATAAAAGCTCTCCAGGAGCCAAATAGAACCACTGGTCTCCCCATCTCTCAGCTTTTACTGTTTGGAGACCCACTGAGAACTTAGAACCTCTTCCTTCTGGGAAGGGCAGTTATGTGTCCTCATGGAAAAGTTACATATTTCATACTTAGATGTCTCCTAGTTCCCAGGCCTCTCCTCCTTGAAATGTAAACTCCTAAGAAGAAGTTCCAGTCTTGCTGGCACCATGGGGACTTAGGAACCGAGATGTAGTCATTTGACTTTCTCCAAGAGGTAAGAGGAGTTTTTCTAGACTTTCAGGCCAGGGCAATTAACTAGACACAGGGCTTCATATCGAATCTCATGGTATGTGAAAATGTTTCTGTGGGTCGAGGACATTTTATAGGAACACTGAGCAGGAAAGTTTTATTTGCCCACAGACAGATCTTACGGTCAAAGAGTACCACAAAGAAATCTTTAACATCATTCAATAACCTGATTTTAAGTTTTAGTAAAATGATTGATGCTGCCAATTTAAAATTTTTACATAAAAATTATGTTTAAAACAAATAAATACTTATGTTCATATCAATAGATGGTAAGATTTTTCAGTGTAAGAAAGCAGAGATACAAGTAAAACATCAACAAAGAATAGTAGTAGCAAGGCAATCCTAAATTTGATTGGGAAAAACCAGTATGAAGTCATGACATATTTTCTGCTTTAAAAAACATTTCCTAGTTCTCTCCACTAAAAACACCCAGAAAACAGGACAATCTAGTAGAAACAAGTAAGAATGGGAGTCCCTTTGTCTCTTCTAATCACTACTCACCCGCACAGGTACCCACTCTCCAGATTTCTAACACACAATCGTTCTGCCATGTTTTAAGCTTCTTATCGAGGGGGCAGCACAGTACAAACTCCTTTGTGCCTGTCTTCTTTAACTCTGCCTTACGTTTGTGAGATGCATGCATGTTGTCGTGTGCATTTTTAGTTTGTTCATTCTCATTGCAGACATTATTTGACTGTATGAATATACCACAATTAATTTATCCCTTCTACTGTTGATGGACAGCTTCATTGTTTCCAATTTTGGATATAACAAATAGAGCTCCTATTTTTTTTATGTCTTTTATTGAACATATGGTACCTTTTGGTTGAACATATGTGTTATACACCTATTTGTTGTACATGTGTCACATATGTTCATATATGGAGGAGAGTGACTGCTGGCGATAGGCATGAATATTTTCAGCTTTAATAAATACTGCCACCCAGCTGGAGTGGCTCAGTTGATTGAGTGTCCTTCTGCGCAGCCAAAGGTTGCTGGTTTGATTCCCAGTCAGGGCACATACCTGGGTTGTGGGTTCAATCCCCCGGTTGAACCATGTACAGAAGGCAACTGATTGATCTCTCTCTCTCTCTCTCTCTCTCTCTCTCTCAATGTCCTTGGTGAGGATAAAAATAATAAATAAATACATAGATAACTGTCATCCAGTTAATTAAAACAACCAAGCATTTATATTACCTTTTCTATAAAAATTGAATTTCAAGTTAACAAAATAGTTCATAAGGGAAAGTTTCTATTCACAAAAAACTTCTTCTAATAAATGAGGAGAAAATGATAAGTTAGAAGATGAACATTTTACAAACCCTAATAAAGTCATGGGTCTACGCAAAGATTGTCATAAGGAAATGCTAAAACCATTGGATAGAAGGGAAATGGGCAACTTTTAAGTGGCTAGATTAGGTCAGCAGCATCTAAACCAATTGATATTAACATATGAAGCTGGGAGAACACAGATATTATGTATGTCCTCATGTGATACAAAGAAGAGTTTCCTTATAAAATATTCTTGCCAAAGATTGAACCTAATGCTAATCAAACCTCTAAATCTAACAATCATTTATTAAAATGCAGGAAAAAAAGAAAGATTTAATGATACTACAAAAAATTAATCAGCAAATCTAGAGCGTGGTAAATCTTAAGGAAAATTGAACTCGTTCCTCCAACAAATTAATGGTATTTTTTTAAGGGGGGGCTTACACTTAGGCTTACCACCCAAATACAATGTATGGATTCATGTAACTCTTACTTTGAATAACTTAAATATTTTTGAGACAATCAGGGAAATTTTAATATAGACTGGGTATTGGAGGATATTGGGAAATTGTTGCTAATATTTTTAGGTATAAAAAAATGGTATTGTGATAATGTTAAAAAATTCATTAAAATATTTACCAGGAAAATGATTTATAGGTATTCTTTAAAATATTTCAGCTTATTAAAGAAGTGGGAAAGGCAGATTAAACAAGACTGGCAAAATACCATTGATTGCTGAGGCAAGCTGCACATTAGTTTTCATTACTATTCTCTGTGTATGTTTTAAAATTTCCATGATAAACATGACTTTAAATTTTTTTAAAATAAGGTTTCTAGTGATATAAGATAAAATTTGTGCTTCACTGAAAAAGTATGAATTGAGTAGACTCTAGATCAAGCATGTCAAACTCACGGCCTGCAGGCCACATGTGGCCCACAACGAATATTTTTGCGGCTCCGCCAATATAACAGTATGTAAGAAAAGTTTTAATAAAAATTTTGTAACTTAATTTTCATAATAGCCTGTTATACATAATTATTAATAATGAACTACAATGTTCGCTAATGACTGATTACTATAATCATGTTGCATTCATTTCCCTTACACGCCTTACACGCAGGCGCACCATTTCTCCCCACTGATACTAGCAGCGAATATTTTAGCAGCCGATTGCCTCGTCGTCATTAGTCTTGTACTGACTTGTTTGGTGTGCGCAACAGGAAATATTTCGCTTTCGAGAACAAGAAAAATAGGTTTATTTGTGTTACGCTTATTAATTTGTGCAGTTATTCAGTGTCTGGTAAGTTAATGTTCAAGAAAAAATATTAATGTTTATTAAAATGTTCTATTATTTTATGTTAACGATGACTCATTTATTTCAGCCCTTTAAATTCAGCATGTCTCTATCAAAATAAACCTACGTTTCTATGAAAATTGAAGCTTTTGTTTTTTTGCGGCCCACAGAAACTTCAACCTTGTTCATTTGGCCCGTATTAGATTTTGAGTTTGACATACTTGCTCCAGACGATACTCTGGATTATCTAGTTCTGATTCTATCTAGGCTATTTCACAAGTCTGTAAATTGTAGGTGATTGAAAGCAATGGCAAATAATACTTGTCTAAGAGCATGCAAAATCTGTCCTACCTGGTGGAGTTTCAACTGATCTCCCTCTCTCCCTGTAGCGGTTACTTTTGCCACCATTTGCACATTTATTTCAACATCCTTTATTCCATATAAATGTGTGCTGTTTTGATTTCTTCTTTGACTCTCTTATGACATCTTTCTGGTTCGTTGCTTATAAGTGAAATAAAGTCTTTAACACATGTTCATTTTGATATCTACATGAGTCCTAATTTTACCCCGCTTTAAAAGTTATCTCTTAACAATAATAAATAGTATTTACATCTTTCTTGTGAAGCTGAAAGTAAACTAATTGTTATACCTATAAATTTATTACCTGCTAATGGTTAATTGTCAAACAACTTCAGCATAAATTGTAGGTTAGTTGTGCAAATATGAACTAACTTTTCCTCCCATCTATGTTTTTGTTTCTTCATACCATTAGTTCCAGAAGCCCCTTTGGAATCTTTGTAGTAGAGGCCTGGAAGCATTTGCAGTGAGCATGAGAGATCACCAGCATAAAACATGAGCATAGTGACATTGAAAACACTTCAAAACAAAAATTGAGTAACATCTTCTGAAAACTTGTGCCAGGAATTCTAAAAATGTTACATATGTAGATTCAAGGTAGATTGTTGAAACACACAAGCATGGTCTTCAGTATTTCACAAAACGTGACACACTCTTTTCTTCAGTGTCACTAACTGCAGACATTGGAATGGCTTCACATTTTTGTTACAGATATCCTGCCACCGCCTGTGAATTTAGAAGCCGTCTCTCATGGCCCTCTGGGCTCCATCTTGGTTTCATTTTCATCCAGTTCAATGGCAATTAACTCAACCAATAAGTAAACATTCTTTCGTGTTTATAAGAGTTTCACAAATGCAGACATACATATAGCTCACTATCCACATATAGCTCACTACCATAAAAGGATACCATAACCGATATTATAGCTATGTCAATGATCTCTCACTAAACTTTCTGTCCAATTTCAAAAAAATCAGATGCCAATTGTTAAGGACAAGTGGAAGAATATGTTGAAAATCAAATTGAAAGAGAAGAAAATATGCTACATGTGATTTATCTTTCTCCAACTGGCTTATTTTGCTTAGCATAATGCTCTCCATGTCCATCCATGCTGTTGCGAATTGTAAGGGTTCTTTCTTTTTTATAGCAGCATAGTATTCCATTGTGTAGATGTACCACAGTTTTTTAATCCACTCATATGCTGATGGGCACTTAGGCTGTTTCCAAATCTTAGCTATTGTAAATTGTGCTGCTATGAACATAGGGGTGCATATGTCCTTTCTGATTGGTGTTTCTGATTTTATGATCTCACTCATTTTTGGAATATAATGAACAACATAAACTCATGAACAAAAATAGGTCCAGAGACAGAGAGAAGCATCGAACAGACTGTCAAATTTCAGAGGGAAGGGGGGGGGGAGGGAAGAAATCAACCAAAGGACTTGTATGTGTGCATATAAGCATAACCAATGGACACAGACACTAGGCGGGTGAGGGCATGTGCTGGGTGGTGGGGGTGGCTGGGGAGAGATCAGTGGGGGAAAAAGGAGACATGTAATACTATATGTAATACTTTAAACAATAAAGACTTAAAAATTGAAAAAAACATTTTAAAATAAATAAGTTATTCTTTCAACTTTAAAAAACTATTAAAAAGGGAAATATGCTACATGTACACTCACTTGTTAATTTACTTTTAAACACTTTAAACTACTAGAGAAGATTGGCTTCCCTTATACCTTGAATTACTCAGAGCTCCAAGTAAGGCTTTCTATGGTCTATTCCTTTGACTGGCACTTTCTTCCTGCTCTCAGCCCCCCTCTCTTTCACCTGGTGAACGTTCCCAATGTGCCCCCTCAGGCCAAGCAAATGTCTTCTCTCAGTGAAGCCTTCCAGATGCCTGAAGCAGAACCAGGTAGCCTTCCTCTGTGCTCTCTCAGCGCTCTCTCCATACCTCCTTCAGAACAGTTTTACCCCAAAAGCTTCCCAACTCACTCCAAGTAAATTCCGAAGTTCTATCCCTCACTTGCCATAGCTTTCTCATTGGATTCTGATTATGTTTTCTACTGGCTTCCCAGCTCCCTCAGAATGGAAGTCAAAGCCTGCAGCCTTGATATCCCTGGGCCAGCTTCCTCACCTCCTTCCAGTGTTTATTCAGTCCTCACCGCACGTGCTATCCTCCTTACATTTCTCCATTTCACTTATCGACAGCTTACCATATCTTCATTATTTACTTGTTTATTTTCTATCTCCCTCTACAAGAATGGAAACTCCCTGAAGCTTGGGGCTTTTGTCTGTTTTGTTCGCAGGTGTACCCTCAGTACCTGGAACAAGGTCTGGACATGGTAGTCGCTCAGTAAATACTGTCTTAATGAATGAAATGGCAGCCTCTCTCAACACCCTCTGAGTTTCTCAAAGGCACAAATTTGGTTTTGTTTGGGCAAGTCTAGCATGTTCCTGTCACATAATATATATTCAATAGAAATTAGTCTCATGGATTCCCTCTTGGGGAGACAGGCCAATTCTAGGATAGTTGCAATAGATAGATCAAGAAATGGCCAATTTGACAACCTTTTTGGTTTGTACATCATTGCATTGCTTCATCTTAGATAAGAACATTGGACTTGTCTATAGAGAGACTGAAAATGGGGGTGAAGTCCAACAGCGGAAGTATATGGTGTCCAAAAAATTTTTGGCACTTGCTAGTCATTTATACAGGGGTAGGCAAAAGTAGGTTTACAGTTGTAATACAAATAAAAAACACGATAATTAATAAATAATAATACAAGAATAAACTGTTTCGAGTACTCACAACTGGAAACCTATTTTTGCCCACCCTTGTCTGTATAGGTAACTAACAGGGTGAAGGCCAAGAGCTGAGAAGACTTGCCTGGATTTGGAGGAAGGGGCGATGTAGTGTTGTATTGCACCCCGCGAATCACACAAGGACGCCTCAAGAAGTCGAATTAAGGAGTCACATTTATTGCAAATCCGGGACTACGAGGGGGCATTTCGCTCTCCCAAATCTCGCAGTACCCTCCCCAGCCCCACCACCAGATTTATATAGGCAAAGATCACAAAGGTATTGATTACATCCCAGGGTTTGGAATGAGGACCCTGGTTTGCACAAAGCAGTTTACAGAAGCAGACTTAAGCATGTTAGCTAAATTATAGTTTTGGGTCTCCGGATCACTGAGTTGACAGAAACACATTATCTAGAGCCCTCGGGTCTTGGGATAATTTTGCTGTCCTGGTTCCCAGGTACAGAATGTGCTTTCTAAAACCAGTATGACCACAACCAATGGGTATTCACATTACAATCAATAAGGTATTCGATCGAATGGGATGATTTATATAATTCAGAAAATCAAAATAACTTTTCTATTGTTAAACAAAGCAAATAAGTACAGAAGCCAAACAGCAGGGTTAAAGTTAAACTATAGTTTCTACCTGAGATGATTGCTACCATACTTCAGTGGGTCTGTGAGGGTGGCATCCTTACAGTCTGAGGCTGGGAGTCAGCTTGGAGCCTTAATGGCAGGAGTGTTCAGTAGTGAGTCTGCCACAGCGCATCAAATGGTTGTAAGGGGGAAGGGAAAGAGAGAGAGGGAGAGAGGGAGGTAAAGAAAGCTCCCGATCAGATTTATTTGAAACATCCCAATTAATGTAGGCAAACCAACTTTTTGACATCTTCCGTTGGCACTGACCACCGGTGACTTACCTCAGCTGACAGTTGGATTTACTATGGTCAGCACCAGTGGGGACACCACGTGGTTTCCTTTGGGGAGGCAGCGCGGGGCCGTCCTGGGCCCACAGGGCGGGAGGGTGGGCGTGCGCTGGGCAG
>NW_005353549.1:207931-229074 GCF_000412655.1 Myotis brandtii | reverse complement strand
GGCTCAGAAACCCAGCTCCGGCCCTTTCAGTTTCTCTGGGTCTTGGAAACGGAAAATCCAGACGAAGCTGGAGCCCTTCCCCCGGTAATGGCCCATTTGACCCCAAACACAGGAACTCTGTCCTTGATGAGTCTCCTGAACGTCAAGTTTGGGGGACATGCCTTCCCTTTTCCCTGGCAGAAAGTTACGGATAGAAAACAAAATACAGCCGAGAGGGAGGAAGCCGAGATTTTATTACAGCTCAGAAAGTAACTCCACATGTGGAGGGGAGAGTGAAATTGCGAGGAAGACAGAAGGTCTACAGCCAAATTCTAGCGAAATAGTCTGATTGATAGATAGTAATCTGTGTCAGGACGCTAACGCAGCCCAGTATGTTTTGAGTTTAAGAATGACGGATGAGCTGGGAGCCGGGAGGTGTGGGTGAGTGGTGGAGTGTGGACCTATGAACCAGGAGGTCGTGGTTCTATTGCCCGGGTTGCGGGTTCCACCCCGTGTGTGTGTGTGTGTGTGTGTGTGTGTGTGTGTGTGTACACAAGAGCAGCCGAAAGATGATTCTCTCTCATCATTGATGTTTTTCTCTCTCCTCCTCTCTGAAATAAATAAAATAAAAGAGAATGAGGGATGAGGCTGTTCTTTTGTGTTTCCAGGTGTGTATCGCCAATCCTTAGTTTGCCAAGCCATCTACCCAGAGACAGTTAACTTACCTGTGTCTTGTTTCTCTTCCCAGGCAGTGTACTTTCACACAGGCATATGAATATATTTTACATTTTGCCCCTTTTAAAAACCTAATTTCTCAGAGATCATTATATTCCAGCATGTATACATAAATCTTATTCTTTTGTAAAAAAAATTATGTTTTTATTGATTTTAGAGAGAGAGGGACAAATATTGATGTGAGAGAAACATGGATAGGCTGCCTCCTGCACGCCCTCTACTGGGGTTTACTAGTAAGCCCACAACCCAGGCCTGTGCTCTGACTGCGAATGGAACCAGCAACTTTTTGGTGCATGGGACAATGCTCAACCACCTGAGCCATACCAGCCAGGGCCATGTCTCTTATTCTTTTGTGGATTTTTGCTGTTCAATGTGTGAATATATTATGCTGACTTATGGAGCAGTCCCTGTTGTTGGGCGTGGACTTGTCATCAGACAAGGGCACTGCTGCCATGCACACCCTTCATTCCCCATTCAATGATTATTTTTTGAACTCCTACAATTTGCCTGGCAGTATACAAAATGCAGTAAGCAAGACCAATGGGGTGTCTTCCATCAACAACTGGATATTCTAGTCTGTCTTTGTACATTTGTCTTTGTGCAAAAATAGGAATACGTCCTTATAGGACAAGTTCAACCTGCAGAATTGCCCAATGGAGTGAGATGTGTATCTTCAGTGTTGAGGAATCTAACAACTGTCCTCCAAAGTGCTGGCACTAATTTTGTCAATTCCGTATTGCATAATGATGCTTTTCTCTGCCTAGCATCACCCACGCGGTCTTAGCCAACACTATGAACTGTGTATCAACCTGCTAGGTGAGAAACTGGTTCTCATTATCATACTATGCATGTATTCAATTACAAGTAGTTAATCATCTTTCATATATTTAACATTTTAAAATTCTTTTCTCAGTAACTGCTTGTTTTGCCATTTATTTTCTTCCATTTGTTTACATAAAATATAACATACAATATAAATTTATTCATAAAATATCTTTATGTATTCAAGTAAATAGGCCGCTGTCCCAGTTCATTGTTTGTCTTCTGACTTTGGTAATGCTATTTTCTTTCTGTGCAGAATTTGAAGTTTTTATGAAACAAATGTGATTGTTCTCTGATTGCTTCTGGGTTTCATAAGCTCTTCTTTTTCCCCAAAGTTTTCTTTTTTTTTAATCTTATTGATTTTTTTTTTACAGAGAGGAAGGGCAAGGGATAGAGAGTTGGAAACATCAATGAGAGAGAAACATCGATCAGCTGCCTCCTGCACACCCCCTATTGGGGATGTGCCCGCAACCAAGGTACATGCCCTTGACCGGAATCGAACCTGGGACCCTTCAGTCCCCAGGCCGATGCTCTATCCACTGAGCCAAACCAGTTAGGGCCCCAAAGTTTTCTTTAGTAACTTATAACTTCTCTTTTTGATGTTGGAGTTGTTGTTCTACTAGGATTTCTTTGATGTTAGGAATGAACTAGGAATCTGACTTTGTTTTCATTTTGTCAGATGGCTACCCAGCTGTCCCAACATCATGAGTAACAAATTTACTTATTTTGCTAAATAAGAAGACGCAGCCTGAGGTCCTAGGGAGAGTGCAGTTTAAGTGAGGCATTAAACATATATATGTTGTAGAGTAACTAACCATAAAAAGTATATGATTTGTTGATTTCATTTTGTTTGCTTTTTAAAAGTAACGTGTATAGATACAGACAACAGAAGGGTGGTTACTAGAGGGGAGTGAGTGTGTGTGTGTGTGGAGTGGGGGAGAGAGGAGGGTAGACCGAAGAGGGTAAAGGGGTCAAATATACGGGGACAGAGGGAGACTAGACTTTGGGTGGTGAGCACACAGTGCAGGTGATGTACAATCATAGAATTGTACACTTGAAACCTATTTAATGTTATTAACCAACGTCACCCCAATACATTTTATAAAGAAAAAAGAAAAAAACAACAGAACAGAAAAAATAACATTTACCTCCAGCCTTAGTGTTATTTACATACTTTCCTGTGTTCTCTATGTTCCTGAATTGTTTTCATTGCACCATGTCCTTGAGGAATTTGCTACCAAGACTGTGTCTGAATCTACTGAAGTGGGATCAAGTTACTGTCTGTGAACTCTTTGCCTTACTTTTCTGCCAACTGGAAATGAAGGGGAAAAGTTTACAGCATGAAACTATTTATTTCCTTTACAAAGACAGTCAATTCAACTCAAACTTCCTTATTTATAATATAAAAGCCCTATAGTTGTTTGTGTGTGTGTGTATGTGTGTGTGTTTTGTATGAAGAAAGCTCACTAAGTCCCTCAGTTATAATGAATTTTCTCATTTTTCTAGTTTTTGTATTTGAAGTGATAATGAATTAATGGGGTTTTTAGAATATTAATTGCTTTTAGAGTGTCAGGTCCTTTATAGGTAGTGTTTGTGAGGATTATGTAATCATTTTCTCATTTTAGAAGAAGCTGAGATTGAAAGAGTTAAGTGACTTGCCTGAAATCACAGTTATTAAATGGTAGAGCAAGAATTTGAAGTTGGGTTAAACTCAGGGGAGCCTGTGCTCTCAGGTACACTGCACCTGTCCTGTCTGTTTAAAACAATGAGCATAAAAATAGCCAACTCTTAACCTCTGTCTGTTCTACATATTCTTGTGAATTTCTCTTTCACAAGTGAATAGTCCAGTTCCATATATTTATGCTCCATGTGATAAGTTTTTTATCCTGTAGTTATTGTTATGGTTTTCCCAAAGACTTTTAAGTTTTCAAAGTACCATTGACTCTCCCTGCTAATTTCCCACTCAGTGTAGCTTCTTTTGTAGAATTTATCATATTGTGTCAGTTTCACTCCCAATTCTGCTCCTGTAGTTATTGTCGTTAAACACATGTGTAACTTCTTTGAGCTTTAGTTTTATTTATTTATTTATTCATTTTTGAGAGAGAGAGAGAGAGAGAGAGAGAGAGAGAGAGAGAGAGAGAAACTGATTGGTTGCCTCCCATCCACCTCCTGACCAGGGATAGAACCTGAGACTGGGGATGGAACCTGAAACCTAGGTATGTGCCCGGACTGGGAATGAACCTGTAATCTTTTTAGTGTATAGAACTACACTCCAAACAACTGAGCCACCTGGATGGGATTGAGTTTAAGTCTTTTTATCCATAAAATTGGGTAAACCTCTCAGGTTGGTTGTGAGGAGAGATCAAAATGATGTCGTTAAAGACTGTGAAAGCTGCACAAATATGGTCACTGTTTTGTTTGAAAGTACATGGAAATGTAAGAAGGAAGGTAAATAAACCCTAACTTTTTATATTAGTTTATTCCTAATGTGGTGCAAAACAGGTGCCTTCCAATCATGATATTCACTTGCACTCAATTTTTTTGTTGTTGTGAACTTTAGGTGGTTTGTTTGAGAATTGCTCAGTAGTATTTTGTCATGTACATAATTTCTTTATGTCAACTGGACCTTAGAACTTATTTCTCAGTGGAAAAGTAATAATCAGTGATCCAGGTTTAAATATTTCAGTTTGTGAAAGTTAAATGTCAAAGGCATGAGAGTTAATTGTGTGTCTTTACGAAAATCAATTTTTCAAGTGTGTGGATCCGGGTGGTTTACTCATGCAGTAAAGTCATCCCCCTTATGCTCGGGGGATACTTTCAAAGACCCCCGTGGATGCCTAAAACTGTGGATAGCACCAAACCTTAGATATAGTATATATTTTTCCTCTACATACATAACTATGATAAAGTGTAATTTATAAATTAGGCACAGTAAGAGATTAACAAAAATAACTAATAATAAAATGGAACAAGTATAACAATACACTGTCATTACAGTTATGTGAATGGCTTTGGGGCCATTAATGAGTAAAATAAGGATTACTTGAACATAAGTCCCTGCCTCTGTTACCTGAAAGATCCCTTTCAATTAAATCACAGTGGAGGAGGAAAAGGAATTCATCTTATAGACTAGAATGAATATGTCAGGAACAATGTGCCTTTTGTCCCTACTGCTTTTGGAAACTGCTATTTAGGTCACCAATTATTTCTTGGTTGGCAAATTTACTGACTTTTTCCCTTTCTTACCTCTTTGTTGCATTTAACTCTTAGAAACATCCTCTTTCGTAAGGCAGTTAAGAAAAGTTTATTAAATATATAAATGAAAGAGGAGAAAGACAGAAAGAGAAAATGATAGGGTGACAATATGAGAGAGAGAGAGAGAGAGAACAACTCAGATGGCTTTTCCCTCCCCTGTGCACCATATCGGTGTTTCTCCAATAATCCAACCAGCTTCTCGTAGAGAGAGAAAGAGAGAGAGAGAGAGAAAGAGAG
This sequence comes from Myotis brandtii, assembly GCF_000412655.1. NCBI lineage: Eukaryota > Metazoa > Chordata > Mammalia > Chiroptera > Vespertilionidae > Myotis > Myotis brandtii. The sequence goes on along the minus strand of NW_005353549.1, from coordinate 224,046 downwards.
AGAACAACTCAAATGGCTTTTCCCTCCCCTGTGCACCATCTCGGTGTTTCTCCTATAATCCAACCAGCTTCTCTCTTCCTCTTCCATCCATCCCCAGCCATTGGCATATCCCATGACTCAGAATTCTACTCTTTACTTGGTTTTTAAAATTTATATTTGTAGTCTCTCTTCTAGGCAATTACTACTTTGTAGTTACAGTTATGTTTATTCCAATGACTCTCAAATATCAAATGTGTCCTTTCATCTGAACTTTAGTACCACATTTCTAATAGATCTCTTTAAATTCAAATATATTGCCATCTTAGAAAAATTGAGACTGCTGAAAATCATGAAGAAAATGTAAATATAGTAAGTTTTAAATGTGTAATTTGATTTTAATATTCTCCACAATACACTGGCAATGTTTTTATTATTTGTAAATGTGGAGTAACCCTTACTGGTGGTTCTTTTGGGAAAAAAGAAAATGGGATTCCTTCAAACCATATTTTATTAAGGCCTAATCTCTAGGCATACCATTCCATAGTCTCTCTGAATGCATACCACTATTAACAAAATCCATTTTTGTTGTTTTTCTATTTGTAGAAAGTAGAGCAGTGGTATAGATAGATGTTCCTTTGTATAATTTATTTAGCTCTTTTTGTAGGGAAGAAAATAAAAACCAAAACATTCTAGTTACCTTTAATGTAAACCTGCACTAAATAGTTATATGAGCCAATTAACCCAAATCACCTTCCCTATTATGACAATACTAACCGGTATTCATTATGCCCATGTATGCTTTACACATAACTCTAGAAGGCAGATATTGAGAAATAGTTATCAAGATCACATAGGTAATAAGTGGTGACACCAAGGCTTTTCTGAAGAGGCAGCCTGGGAACTGAACTTTTTACTGCATAGCATGGCCTGTGTGTGCCAGTTGTCACCAATACGTCACCTCCAGTGAAATCAGGGATCTACTCTGGTCACTGCTTTAACTCAAGTGCCTACCACAGTGTGTGGAACATTGTACATATTCCAAACATATTTGTGGAGTTAATCCATTAGATTGATTTCCATTCTTTATTTCGAAAAGACCAAAGGTGGATGTGCTAGTCACCTATTGCCAAGTAACCAATCACTCCAAAATTTAGTGGCTTAAACCACAGCTATTATTTGTTTGTGATTCCCCTATTTGGGCAGGGCGGAGTGGGGCTGTTCATCTCTGCTCCACATTGCATCAGATGGGACCTTGGCTGAGGTCAGACCATCTAAGTCATAGCCTCTCGTCCCCCAGGGCTTCTCTGCATGGACGTTCATTTCGTAATCTTACATGGTGTCTGGCTTCTTAAAACCTGGCACAGTGTCACTTCTGCCAAATCCTATCAGTCAAAGCAAGATGTAAAGCCACCTAGGTCCAAGGGGAAGGAATCAAATGGATTCCTTATCTTGATGACATGTGTGCATGGGTGTGTGTGTGTGTGGCCGGCGGGGGGGGGGGGGAGGGGGGTCCCCCAGCCCGGCCTGTGCCCTGACTATCCACCAGGGGAGCCAAATAAGAATTACTCAACTTTGAATTTTGGATGAACTCCTATCACCTGAGATCCTTGATGAAGGAAACTTTTAGTTTATATGCTAAAAGGATACCCTAGATTAAAATCCTGACATGATGGATGGCAAAGGCCATACATAATACCAAGGCTTTCCTGCCAGTTTTACGAAATGCTTACCATGTGCACTATCTGTAGACAATTTCTATTTTGTTTTTCAGTTACTAAAAAACTATTATAAGTGGAGAGCAGAATGTCCTGAAATAAGTGCAGATCTCCACCCCAGAAGTATTCTTGGCCTTCTGAGGGCTGGCTACGTTGGAGTCCTGAGAGACAGAGACCCCACCGGCAGCAAAGTTCTCATTTACAGAATCGGTAAGTGAGACAAAGCACTGCTGTTTGCTTTTTCTTCACTGCCATACAGAAGGCTTCAATGAGTCCATGTTTAAGCATTTAAGTGTTTAGGTTTTAACTTAGGTGTATTTTATATTTTAACTAGAGGCCCAGTGAACAACATTTATGTACTGGGTGGTGGTGCGGGGGTGGTCCCTCAGCACGGCCTGCACCCCCTTGCAGTCCAGGACCCCTCGGGGGATGTTTGCCTGCCTGGCTTCTGGCTGAGCAGCGCTCCCCCTGTGGGAGCGCACTGACCACCAGGGGGCAGCTCCTGCATTGAGCGTCTGCCCCCTGGTAGTCAGTGCGCATCATAGCAACTGGTCGTTCTGCCGTTCGGTTGATTTGCATATTAGGGTTTTATTATATGGGATGTCCCCTGAGTATAAAAAAACTGGCAGTTGTGAGAAAATTAACAAAACCCAGTGAAAATCCTACTCCCATTTTTCCACAGTCAAATGTATAAAATAAGAGAAAAAGAAAACAGAGCAGAGAAATAGAGGGGAAGATGAAAAAGATCAAGGGAAAGTGTTGTAAAAACACTTAGCAGGAAATTCAAATAAGAGTGCTGAACTATGATAATGTTCTGGTCACTGATGTACACCAAGCACCGAGCCAGGTCACGTGGTAGGTGCTGATTAAATATTTTGGAGTGAGTGAATGACTAGTTGGACAGAGCCCCGGCTGCCGAGCAAGGTGCTCATTGCCCTGGATGGAGAAAGGTGCTGTGGGAAAGCAGGAATCCGAGAGGTGCTGAAGACACGACTCTACATGTCCCGCCTGCTTTTCACTGCTTCCCCTTTTTGCCATTAGGTCTTCCTAGTATTTCTTGTAGGTTGGTGACCAATAACTTCTGCACCTTCCTTAGACCCGCATGGGATCAAAAGTAGCCTTTAAGGGAGAAGGACACATACCACCTGCAGCCTGCTGTCATGGCCCAACATTTTATGTGTTTTTGTTTGTTTGTATTTATTTTATTTTATTTTTTAAAATATATTTCTATTGATTTTTTACAGAGAGGAAGGGAGAGGGATAGAGAGTTGGAAACATCGATGAGAGAAACATCAACCAGCTGCCTCCTGCACACCTCCTACTGGGGATGTGCCCACAACCAAGGTATATGCCCTTGACCGGAATCGAACCTGGGACCCTTCAGTCCACAGGCCGACGCTCTATCCATTGAGCCAAACCGGTTTTGGCTGTATTGATTTTAGAGAGAGAGGAAGGGAGAGGGAAGAGAGACAAACATTGATCAGTTGCTTCTCATACACATCCGGCCTGGGAATCAAACCTGAAACCTGGGTCTGTGCCCTGACTGGAAATGAACCTGAGACCTTTTGTTATAGGGGCGATGCTCCAACCAGCTGAGCCACACTGGCCAGGTCATGGCCCAATATTTTATGAGCAGAATCTTATGAATTATAATCTTGTAGGAACTTTTACATCTTTAAATATTTTAGGGGACTTTAAAATATGTATAGATTTGTAGATAAGATGGCTGCCTGTAATTCAACTGTTTGCTTTCTTGCAAGAAGACCCTGCATTTAATTATTGAAAGGGTGTCAGAAAACTGAGTAGAATGATTCTGGGTTGTTTTTTTTCTCCAGCTTATCTGTCAAATATAGCTGGGTTAGTCATGAATTCATTGTCTATAAATCGGACACCTGTTTATAGACAATAATAGACAATTCTGTCTTATTGCTCCCATAGTGTTATGGGATGTTGAATGAAGTTCTTTGAATTCCTTGGGGCAGGGTTGCCAGATTTAGCATGGTACCCATGTTTTATCTGGCAAGTACACCTATATTTAATTTATCTGGCAATCCTGCCAGGGATCCCAAGAACCTAAAATCTATAGATGATCCATTCTGTTCTTCAAGTATCCTGGCTCTGCACTGCCTGCCTGGAGTTTTTTCTAGTTTGTTCATACACTAATGGGGCAACTTAAGTAGTGAAATGACACCTTAATAATGAAAAAGCAAATACGCTACTTAAATCATAAATACCTTAGCACTGAATCAAGTCTTTTATTGTTTAGCGAGGGCCTCTTGTAGTATATTCATTTACAAGTGTACTGTTTAACTCCAAGCAGGATTTTAAAACAAGAAGGACATGCAGGTTTACTGGTGGTCAGAACAGGGTGTGCAGCATATGTCCTGTGTGTGATGTAGAATAGCATGTTGTTCTAGGGCAGTGGTCAGCAAACTCATTAGTCAACAGAGCCAAATATCAACAGTACAACGATTGAAATTTCTTTTGAGAGCCACATTTTTTAAACTTAAACTATATAGGTAGGTACCTTGTTATTAACTTAATTAGGGTACTCCTAAGGCTTAGGAAGAGCCACACTCAAGGGGCCAAAAAGCCGCATGTGGCTCGAGAGCCGCAGTTTGCCGACCACGGTTCTAGGGGAAGGGAGCTAGTGGGGGAAAGAGGAGGACATCTGTAAGACTTTCAACAATAAAGATAAATTTTAAAAAAGAAAATGAAGATAAACAACAGATTTATAAATTTTCTAATTTTAATTGAACGAATGGGAAGAACTAAAAAAGGAAATATGTCTTGGAGCTCTTTGATAGAACATTAGCTTAACCACCTTCCTAGGTACCACCTCTATGCAGTAAAAGCAGTGAAAAGTGCACAGAGCCTTTCCCTGGTCTGGCAGGGCACCCAAACCTACGTTTTTGCCGTTATTAGCATCCAAGCTAGCAGATATACAGTTGACCTCCAAACAACATGGATTTCATCTATATGGGGCCACTTATACACAGATTTCTTTCAATAAATATGAGCAACACTGTAAATGTGTTTTCTCTTCCTTGTGATTTTCTTAGTAATGTTTTCTTTTCCCTAGATTTCTTTGTGAGAACACAGTATATAATACAGGTAACATACAAAATATGTGTTACATCTTTAAATACTTTAGGGGACTTTAAAATATGTATAGATTTGTAGATAAGATGGCTGCCTGTAATTCAACTGTTTGCTTTCTTGCAAGAAGACCCTGCATTTAATTATTGAAAGGGTGTCAGAAAACTGAGTAGAATGATTCTGGGTTGTTTTTTTTCTCCAGCTTATCTGTCAAATATAGCTGGGTTAGTCATGAATTCATTGTCTATAAATCGGACACCTGTTTATAGACAATAATAGACAATTCTGTCTTATTGCTCCCATAGTGTTATGGGATGTTGAATGAAGTTCTTTGAATTCCTTGGGGCAGGGTTGCCAGATTTAGCATGGTACCCATGTTTTATCTGGCAAGTACACCTATATTTAATTTATCTGGCAATCCTGCCAGGGATTCCAAGAACCTAAAAGCTATAGATGATCCATTCTGTTCTTCAAGTATCCTGGCTCTGCACTGCCTGCCTGGAGTTTTTTCTAGTTTGTTCATACACTAATGGGGCAACTTAAGTAGTGAAATGACACCTTAATAATGAAAAAGCAAATACGCTACTTAAATCATAAATACCTTAGCACTGAATCAAGTCTTTTATTGTTTAGCGAGGGCCTCTTGTAGTATATTCATTTACAAGTGTACTGTTTAACTCCAAGCAGGATTTTAAAACAAGAAGGACATGCAGGTTTACTGGTGGTCAGAACAGGGTGTGCAGCATATGTCCTGTGTGTGATGTAGAATAGCATGTTGTTCTAGGGCAGTGGTCAGCAAACTCATTAGTCAACAGAGCCAAATATCAACAGTACAACGATTGAAATTTCTTTTGAGAGCCACATTTTTTAAACTTAAACTATATAGGTAGGTACCTTGTTATTAACTTAATTAGGGTACTCCTAAGGCTTAGGAAGAGCCACACTCAAGGGGCCAAAAAGCCGCATGTGGCTCGAGAGCCGCAGTTTGCCGACCACGGTTCTAGGGGAAGGGACTAGTGGGGGAAAGAGGAGGACATCTGCAAGACTTTCAACAATAAAGATAAATTTTAAAAAAGAAAATGAAGATAAACAACAGATTTATAAATTTTCTAATTTTAATTGAACGAATGGGAAGAACTAAAAAAGGAAATATGTCTTGGAGCTCTTTGATAGAACATTAGCTTAACCACCTTCCTAGGTACCACCTCTATGCAGTAAAAGCAGTGAAAAGTGCACAGAGCCTTTCCCTGGTCTGGCAGGGCACCCAAACCTACGTTTTTGCCGTTATTAGCATCCAAGCCAGCAGATATACAGTTGACCTCCAAACAACATGGATTTCATCTATATGGGGCCACTTATACACAGATTTCTTTCAATAAATATGAGCAACACTGTAAATGTGTTTTCTCTTCCTTGTGATTTTCTTAGTAATGTTTTCTTTTCCCTAGATTTCTTTGTGAGAACACAGTATATAATACAGGTAACATACAAAATATGTGTTGATTGACTGTTTATGTTATCGGTAAAGGTTCAGGTCAGTAGTAGGCTATTAGTAGTTAAGTTTTGGGGGAGTGAAAAGTTATACTCAGATTTTTTTACTACCTGGGAGGTCAGTACCCTAGTCCCTACATTGTTCAAGGTGTTGGCTGTAACCCTAAGCCTTTTGAGACTCATTACTGTACTAAAGCAGCGAAAATAAAATTTAATTTTAAATATTAAGTTTTGACTCTGGCTTAATTCTTAGGAATGCAGGTTCTTGGGAATACATTGCCTGGCTAGAAATTAGCTCTGCTATGTTCTAGCTACATGGAGAGCTGTGTAGCTGTAACTCTGTTTTCTCATCTGTCAAATGGGCATAGTAAAAACCTATCTCATAGGATTACTGTGACCACTGAATCTTGTAATGCATATAAAACATAGTTAAAACATTACCTGGTATCTAATAGTCACTCAATAAATGTTAGATGCGTGTCAGAGAAGGAATTGAAAATTTAAGGCACGTTTTTCTTTTGCCTTAAAGGAGATTAAAGTCCAGAACTATGTATATAATAAAAGCCTAAGCGACCGTTATGGCAGAACGACCAGAACAACCGGTCGCTATGATGCGCACTGACCACCAGGGGGCAGGCACTCAGCGCAGGAGCTGCCCCCTGGTGGTCAGTGCGCTCCCACAGGGGGAGTGCCACTCAGCCAGAAGCTGGGCTCATGGCTGGCGAGAGCAGCCGGAGGCTCTCCCACCCCTGCGGCAGCACTAAGGAGCAGTGACCAGGCAGGTGGTAAGGAGCGAGGGGTCCCGGACTGCGAGAGGGCACAGGCCAGGCTGAGGGACACCCCCTCCCGTGCATGAATTTCATGCACTGGGCCTCTAGTCTAATATAATTTTTTATGATGATGAAATTGTTCTACAGTAGCCACTAGCCACATGTGGCTGTTGAGTACTTGAAATGTGGCTATTACAACATAGTGGGTGATATATTTTAATATACTTTTACTTATTAATTAAATTGATTGGGGTGACATTGGCCAACATGAACATATAGGTTTCAGGTGTGGGTTTCTATGTGCATATATATTTTTTAAGATTATCTGCTAGCCTGTCCATTACTGTCCTTTCTGCATGCCGTGGCCTGCTCCAGGAATGGTCGGGGAGGAGAGAGGAGAAGAATGCCAGTAACTCCTCTTCTTAGCACACATATTCCTGTTTTTCCTGGGTGTGGGCAGCTACGTGGGTGCTTCCCTGTTTTCCCAAGCCCACACTTACTGTTCTAGCCTGTTAGGACCTGACTCTGCTACATGCTGGTTGTCACTCAGTGATATCAGAGACATCAGCCAACTTGTCTAGTCCTCAGGCATTTCCTTTTGCAACCTCTCCGGTTACTATAGAGCGCTAGTTTCTCTTCATAATCCAGGTTGTGCTTCTCCCATTTCCAATGCCTCTGAGCTTGTAGCACACCAAGAGGCATTCTCATCTGTAGCTACCGCTGTTTCCTGCATGCTTTGGGCTGTAGTTTCATCCGGCTATCAAATCCAGCCTGAGGCATTTCTCTTCTTTTTTTAAATAAATAAATGCCATGAGTATCTGTTTTATTTTTTTAATGTATTTTTATTGATTTCAGAGAGGAAGGGAGAGGGGTAGAGAGATAGAAACATCAATGATGAAAGAGAATCATTGATCGGCTGCCTCCTGCATGGCCTCTACTGGGGACCGAGCCAGCAACCTGGGCATGTGCTCTGACCGGGAATCCAACAGTGACCTGGTTCATAGGTCAATGCTCAACCATTGAGCCCCACCGGCCGGGCTGTTTTTTTTTTTTTTTTTTTTTTTTTTTTTGTCCCATATTCTTAAAAACCTGTTCTGCGCTAGGGAGAAGCAGGCACACGTTTTTGGGCCACCCATTCGGTCTGTTATTCACTTCGTGATCTTTGTACATGGTTTTATTTTTATTGATCCATTAAGTCTAAAAAGAATCAGTTTCCCTTTGCTTTCTGGTTTTTTATGCAATACTGAGATATGTTATTTTTTATTTCTTCTTTTTTTTTAGCACACTGGGACCCAAAAGTGTTTACAGTTTATGATGTATTCCGTTTAAGTCTGATCACATCCGAGCTTATTGTACAGGAGGTAGAGACCCAACGGAACGGAATCAAGGCTGTCTTTGATCTGGAAGGCTGGCATTTTTCTCATGCTTTTCAAATTACCCCATCTGTAGCCAAGAAGATTGCTGCTGTCCTTACAGTAAGTGTATAGTTTAATTCCTTGGGAGAACACCTCCAAACAACAGATTTTAATTTAGTTATGTGTGATACAAAGAGGAGGGATAGAACGTTTATTAGAAAATCAAATCAAATTTTAGAAATGATACATAGAACTCAATAATACTAAGAGGAAATGTTATTAATTCATAAAAGAAAGAATGTTGCAACAAATTGTGAAAATATGTTCAAGGTGAGTAACCACCGAATGGATACATTTAAACAATAATGTGTTCACTTTATCTTTCTGTCATTAAAATCATCTTCCTAAATTAAAAAAATTGAATGAAAAAATAATATTTATCGCAACGGCACACCAAAATGCCACAAAAGTTTTGGTAGGTATAAATTGATGCAGTTCTTTTAGAAATCAAAAGCTTTTGTAAGTGGCCATGATTTTTGACCTTGTAATCCTACTTTGGGGAACGTAGCCAAGGAATAATCTTAACTATAGCATAGACCTTGTATAAAATGATAATAGTGTATTGTGTGCCAGGTACCTGGCTAAGTGTTTCAAATGAATTATCATGTAACGGGTCCATACAAGCCTATGTTGTGTGACTATTATTTTTCCCATTTTACAAATTAATTAACTATGTCAGAGAGGTGACAGCAATGCCCAAGCACATGCATTTTGTCCGCAGTGAAGCAAAGGTTCCAGTCCAGATCAGCTGAATTCAAAGCTGTGCTTACAACCATCACTGCCTCCTACGCATAAAGATGGGCGCTGTGGCATCAATTCTTATAGGACACTATTAGAAACATCTTATTTGTCCAGAAATAGGAAAGTGGTTACTTACAGTATGGTGCATCCATCTGATGGATTATTGCAACATATTAAAAGCCATGATGTTTACAAAAATTGTATCATATCCATGGGACAAAACAGGATACAAATGATTTAGAGAGCATATTAGCAATTCTGTTTAAAATAAAACTAGGCTTAGGAAGAATCTGGAAGGAAAAGCCCCAGATAGATAACACATCTCTAAAAGCTTTGCATAGGGAAGGAAAAAAAAAAAAGAATTTTGTATGAAAGCACCTTGACAGGAAAGGACTCTACACTAACAATACATCTTTGGGTAGGGAAACTACTGATGACATTTTTTCTTTGAACTCAACTTTTTGAAATCTTCTGAATAAGCCAAATTACTTTTATGTTAAAGACTTATACCTGGGTCAAAAGTTTTAAAATGTGTGTTTATTAGACTATTCTTTCAACTTTAATGAAAGTTTTATTTTTTTTCTCAAACTAAAAATTTTGGGGAAAAGGTTAATTATTGACACTCATTGGTTCCTTAAGAGAACATTTATATGTCACAGGGGGAGAAATTTTTTGTGTCTTATTTATGAAAGATGCAGGTATTTCTATTTGCCTAAGCTACAAAGTAAATACTTTTTAAGGATCTTTTCTTTATTTTTTAAATTTTTTTGTTCATCCTTGCCCGAGGATATTTTTCCATTGATTTTTAGGGAGAGTGGAAGAGAGAGGGAATGACAGAGAGAAACATCCAGGTGAGAGAAACACATCGATTGGTTGCCTCCTGCACGAGCCTGGGCAGGGGAGGAGCCTGCAACCAAGGTACATGCCCTTGACCGGAATCAAACCCTGGACCCTTTGATAGAGTCGGCCTGTACTCTCTATCCACACTGAATCAAACCGGTTAGGGCAAAGATCTTTTCTTAATCTAGTAACAGTGAACTGTAAAGCAGTCTGTGTTGTGGTGATGAAATAAGAAATTTTAAAAATGAAACAGACATTAGTTGCTGTCATAAGTTTACCAAGTGTTCAAGGAAGGGACTTGTCGATAGAAATATATATATTTATTTATGCTTTATTATTAATAGATTTTTTTTCTTTATTTTCAAAAGGATTCCTTTCCATTAAAAGTTCGTGGTATCCATTTGATAAATGAGCCAATAGTTTTTCATGCTGTCTTTTCCATGATTAAACCATTCCTGACTGAAAAAATTAAGGAACGGGTGAGTGTAACATATTCAAGTCACTATTCCTCTCTACCAAATGTTCTAATCCTTTCTCATTTAAGAGCTGCTTTATTAAGCACCCACCACCATTAAGCTAATATTTTGAGTATTTATCTAACAGGCCAAATACTCTTATAAATTAACTAGAGGCCTGGTACACGAATTCATGCACGGGTGGGGTCCCTCGGCCTGGTGGGTGATCGGGGCCGATGGGGGCCAGCTGGCCAGGGAGGGACTGTGGGAGGGCTCCAGGGCATGTCCAGCCCTCTCGCCCAGTCCCGATTGGCCAGACCCCAGCAGCAAGCTAACCTACTGGTTGGAGCATCTGCCCCCTGGTGGCCAGTGCACATCATGCAACTGGTTGAGGGGTTGACCAAATGGTCAATCGATTGGTCGGACACTTAGTATAATACACTTTTATTATATAGGATATTTCTTTTTAATTTTGGAAAATCAAGTTAGTGAGTCTATGGGGTAACTGGGCCTCCTGCACATTGCTGGTGGGAGTGCAATATGGTATATTCCCTGTAGAGGGCAGTATATAATAGTTATCAAAATTGCAGCCTTTGTGCTTCTGGCAATTTATCCTATCCACACATAAACAAAATTGCAGCAAAAGATTGGAAACCACCAAGTGTTCATCATCAGGGGACTGGTTAAATGAACTGTGAGACATCGACACAATGGAATAGAAGATTTGTAGGATGTAAAGTGAAATAAGCAAAATGCAGAAGAGTGTTTATGGTATGCTACGTTTTTTAAAAATATATATTTTTATTGATTTCGGAGAGGAAGGGAGGGAGAGAGAGATTGAAACATCAATGATGAGAGAGAATCACTGATTGGCTGCCCCCTGAAAACCCCCCACTGGGGATCAAACCCGAAACCCAGGCATGTGCCCCTGACCAGAACCGAACCTGGGACTCTTCAGTCTGTGAGGCTGTGGTAGGCAAAGGGGTGGGTCTCAGCCCATCCTCTGCAGCCCTGCTGGGGCCCTCCCGCCGCGGCCCCCAGTCCCCTGTCTGCCAGCATCCCCGCTCCTGCCACTGTGGCTCCCACACATTGATGGCGCCGGCCCCGTTCACACCCACTGACAGCATGGAGCTATTGGGACAGGTGCCAGCAGCAGGTGCAAGTGGGGTCAGCACCGGCAGCAGGTGCGAGCACTGGGCAGGACCTCGGTGCAAAGGAGCAAAGAATTTTCAGTAACTACCGGAGGCTTGCCCCAATGACAGCGACTGGTGCCACGCCTTGGTCTGGCACCCCCGCTCACCTCCTCCACTATCCCACCACAGCCAATGTCCACCATGGTCCACACACGCCCCCTGGTGGTCAGCGCACGTCATAGCGACCAGTTGTTTGGATGTCCGGCAGGACCTCGGTGCAAAGGAGCAAAGAATTTTCAGTAACTACCGGAGGCTTGCCCCGATGACAGCGACTGGCGCCACGCCTTGGTCTGGCACCCCCGCTCACCTCCTCCACTATCCCACCACAGCCAATGTCCACCATGGTCCACACACGCCCCCTGGTGGTCAGCGCACTTCATAGCGACCAGTTGTTTGGATGTTCGGTTGTTCTGGTTGTTCCACTGTTCGGTCTACTTGCATATTAGCCTTTTATTATATAGGATTGTTGCATGTATAGATGAACATTATATGCTTTTGGTCCAAGGTTCCAAATCTGTACTTTAACTTGGGCATTATATGATTGATTTTTATAGTTTAAAATATTTGAAATTTTAAGGCTTTTAACCATCATAACTGTCTCTTAATTTTGTACTAGCCAAGAGTATTCAAATGTATCACATAAATTATTTCCCATATACCTAATTTTATGCTTTCATTTTACATGGAATAATACCAGATAGGACATTTTTACCATCTACAGAATAGTCCCAGGATATTTGATATTTTGTTAAGAATCACTTGTACATGAGGGAATAGAATGTATAAAATACTTTTATTTAGAGTTTTAAAAGTATATTTGTGAAAGAGAAAGATAATTTTTTTTAATAAATCTTGTCTAGTTATAAGAATGCAAATATAAGAAGACAGTAAGATCAGATTCATAAGCAGCATAATCTAAACAACTAAACTTCTTAGATTCATAAGTAGAGGAATAAAGGATGTAGTATCTATACCAGTACATGGTCTCCTATCCTGGAAGCTATTAGAGTACCTTCTTTTACGGTGTTGATTTTCCACTGGAAATTCATCTAATGTATCAAGAGGCAGAAAACAAACCTAAAACATTTTGGCTATTTCAGATTCATATGCATGGGGCCAATTTCAAACAAAGCTTACTTCAGCATTTCCCAGACATTCTTCCTCTGGAATATGGTGGTGAAGAATTCTCCATGGAGGATGTTTGTCAAGAGTGGACAGATTTTATAATGAAGTCTGAAAATTATCTCAGCAGTATTTCACAGACCATTCAATGAGAAGAACTTGTTTAATGTGAATGCCTTGCTAATTAAAAATACATGAGTGAAATCCTCCTACCTCGTTACATGAACAAAAAAAAAAATCTTTTTAAGTAATTTGTGCTCTGATTGATCTTTTGTAAAACTCTTCTGACATGAGCATCATGGGTATTTAGGAAACTACTTTTTAAATGCATTTTCTATATCTTGAAAGTAACTAAATGTTAATATACTTAAAAGCATAGAAGATATTTCCTGATTTTTACACTTGAAAGTTATCTCTAAAGTAGCTATTCATGTGTGCCTTTAAACAAGTCCTCTGACTACACTGGTTTACAAACAAATGTATAAATAGCCAATGAAAAGAACTATTAGCACAAATGAACTGATGATAAAAATGTATTAGCAGTCATTTTGAGTGGGTGTCAGATTAGACTATAATTCAGATTAAAATCTGAATGTAGTTTTACTATATTTACTTTTCTGTGGGCCAGCAAGATTGTTCATCTCAGGGAAATTCTATTTTAGCATATTTGCACAATAGAAGCTGTTGATGGGAGAGTCTAGATGTCATAAATTATTGTATGTAGCACCTATAGGCCTCTCTGAAATGACTCATGGTGATACAATTGATAACCAAAAATAATTTTGGAAATATTTCAGGCAGAGTTAATGGCTTCTTAATACTTTGTCTGCATTTTCAAACAAATCAAGAATGTGATTTTGACTTCTGTTTTTGGTTATTCTTATGATCGCATAGATATTTAGAGATATAATAATTAGTTGTTGTATACATAAACTCTGTTTTTAATGGAACAATAACACAATTACAAAAGGAAAAGGGTATGTTTACATTTTAAAAACCACTGTCAAATACATCTGGAACTTTTAAGATTATGCATGAAATAATTTGAGTTTTATTATTATATCAGACTATACTAGCCAACTCCTACAATTCACATTTACTTAAAAAAAATCAGTAGTTAAAATGTGCTGTTTGTACTGTAGCTTATGATAAAGAATATTTCATGTATTGAGAACCATATAAAGGTATGGCTTACAATTGATGACAGTGTTTATAGTGTTTTATAATTTTTAAGTTTTATGTTAAACTGGAAAATTAAAGAACACAGTGTGGAAAATTTGATAGGCATTTGTTCAGATTGGTTGAGTTTCAACATAAATCATCCAATGGTATCTCTGTGAAAGGGTGTGTAAAGGGTGCTTTTCTTTATAAGAAAATTATTCTGATCAGGTGAGCTGATACTTATGATTCTTTGTACATATATCTATGATGAAATTGAGAATAATTGTGACTGTTCTTTAGAGAACGTGTTTTATTTTGGTTTAGCATTGGGAAGCTAATTTTACATGGTAATTTTTATTTAAAAAATCAGATGGTGCCTGTTTTCTGAAAAAAAAAAGTTAGTCTTCTTTGCTAATTATACAATTTACAATTGTATAATTCAAAAATAACAATAAAACCATTTAAAAGGAGTAAACAACAGCAACAAGCTCTGGTTTACCCAACTTTTATTCCTAGAAAGAGGTTTACGTAACAAAGTTTCTTTTCATTTGCACTTGGGTACTTAAAACACTTCCACCTGGCTTTGTGGAGTGATTGTGTGAGCACATGAATAATGGATGACATTTTAAAATGTCTTTTAAGTGTGATTCATTAGTGATGTTTTTAACAACAAATAAGAGGACATTTCATGATGGGACTTTGAAATTTGTATAAAATGCAGCAATTCACTGAAGAACGCTAGATGAACAATGTGAAATTAGCAGGCAATTTTATAAGGTGGCAAGATAAGTAGCTATCAAACTGTCTATATTACTTAACTGTAATTGAACCAGAAGTGCCTTTTAAAGATGATTTCTAACACATGATTATGGTGTTACTGAACTGCACAATAATTTGTTTTATTATTGTTCAAAAGAAAATAAAGATCTTTCACATAAACTATAGCTGTTTCTTTTTCATTTAAAAATCCAAATATTAGGCATTCTTTTTTCAAAACCTGCCTTTCCTGACAGAAGAGTTTAAGAAAACCTTATCACATCTAGTTGTCCATTACACAAATGCCAGTTTTTTCTTTATAAGTTTTCATGGCCAGTTTCCCCAACTGCTTAATTCAACACCACCTTCTGCTAATGTCTTGCTGTGCTTAAAGGGAACACAAACTAATTTTATAAAACTAAGCCATGCTTACTAAGTTAAAGCTTCTGAGTGAAAAAAGCCAGAGTGTGCCACTTAATGAGATAATTTGATTTTGAAACAATGAACTGTTAGCCTAGATTATGATTTTTAAAAATTTTGATTGATTTAAGAGAGGAAGGGAGAGGGAGAGAGATACAAACACCAATGATGAGAATCATTGATTGGCTGCTTCTTGCACGACCCCCATTGGAGATAGAGCCTGCAACCCAGTATGTGCCCTGATTGGGAATCGAACCATGACCTCCTGGTTGATAGGACACTAACGTTTTACATATGGTAAAGTCCTAATATACCCCTTACAGCCATACCCTTTTTTTAGCTGCTATATGGTAGAAAGGATAACCCTATGGTGAAGAATTATCCCTTATCCTTAGTTGCCTCAAATGACAACTGTGTCTTTCATTTGTCAAAGCAGAGCCTATTGATAGCTCCTAGCATACTGGACAGACTCATGTTAACCTAACCGTTTTGTCAGTCCTTACCAGATATGTAACCCAACCAGCTTTTTAAATTACTTAAATTCCTCTCAGATCTCTTCAATACCTATCAGGTCTTAAAAATATATATATATATATACATACACATACACACACACACACTAGAGGGCCGGTGCACAAAAATTTGTGCACTCGGGGGGTGGGGGTGGGGAGGGGGTCCCTCAGCCCGGCCTGTGCCCTCTCGCAGTCTGGGACCCCTCGGGAGATAATGACCTGCTGGCTTAGGCCTGCTCCCGGGTGGCAGAGGGCAGGCCCAATCCCTAGGTGCAGCCCCTGGTCGGGCTCAGAGCAGGGCCGATTGGGGAGTTGGGGCGCTGCCCCCTGTCATGCACAGAGCAGGACGGATCAGGAGGTTGCGATGCCACCCCTAGTCACGCTCAGGGTAGGGCCGATTGGGGGGTTGGGGCACCGCCCCCTGTCACACTCAAGGCAGGGTCGAT
>NW_005353549.1:199386-205980 GCF_000412655.1 Myotis brandtii | reverse complement strand
CTTTCTAGCTCTCTATCCCTCTCCCTTTCTCTTTGTAAAAAATCAATAAAATATATATTTTTTTTAAAAAGGGAAGCTGAGAGCTTGGTGGGGGATCTCAAGGTCTTGACTGCTACATCTGATCACATCTGAGCCACCTTTTTGTCTGGAGCACATGCAGTATGGGCTACTCAATATGATTTGAAACTCTCACATCTTCCAGGAGATAAAAATTACTGTAAACCATGTAATAAAGAATATCCATTTTCTCACCCAAGAACTTAAAAAGACTCAACACAAAGTGCTCCCAAACTGACTGTCTGATCTGGGATCCCAGAGGGGGAACATGTGCTGTGTTTGGAAGCAACTGCTGCATATTTGTTCCCCCAAACTTCTCTGAACTCTACGTACTAGTATAAACAAGAACAATCGAGTTGCTAACAAAGAAATTCATCTGTTGCTACTGTAGATCTGACCCCATCACTGAAGGACCTTTCCGTACTAATCTACTGGATTCTACTAGATTGGTTACTGTCTGGTCTCAAGTTCAGGTTTTATTCCTTATTACAACTTCTAAAAATTGTTTTTTCTGCTTGTTCTTATATGTATCCCCCTGATTAAATGCCTTGTCTCCTGAACCCTTCTTACTTCCAGATCACTGTCACAGCACAGTAGATGCTTTTTCCCAAGAACAGCATCAACAAGCTCTGGCCGGATAGCTCAGTTGGTTAGAGCCATGGTTGGCAAACTGCATCTCGCGAGCCACATGGGGTTCTTTGGCCCCTTGATTGCGGCTCTTCCTAAGCCTTAGGAGTACCCTAATTAAGTTAATAACAATGTGCCTACCTATATAGTTTAAGTTTAAAAAATTTGGCTCTCAAAAGAAATTTCAATCGTTGTACTGTTGATATTTGGCTCTGTTGACTAATGAGTTTGCCGACCACTGGGTTAGAGCATTGTCCCAATACGCCAAGGTTTTGGGTTCAACCTCCAGTCATGGCACATACAGGAAGCAGCCAGTGAAAGCATGGATGGGTGAAACAACTGATTCATGTTTTTCTCTCTCTTTCTCTGCCCCCTCCTTTCTCTTTCTCTATACAATCAATAAATACAATTTTAAAAAAAGAAGAACAGCATCAACAAGAAATGCTGACTTTGTGAACTCTTTCAGGGAACCTTGACCAAAATTCCACAGAAATTATTCTAATTCCAAAGATAGTTCTAAGGCAAACTACGTTTGTTTGACAAGGCCAATAAACACAGAGCCTTCTCTTTTGCCCAAACCTGCTGACAAAGCCAGGTACAGACCCTCCAATTTTCCACTCCATCTCATTATTGACTAGAACTGTGCATCAGGTTCGATTAGCTAAGATTAGAACTCTTTTTTTTTAAAATATATTTTATTGATTTTTTACAGAGAGGAAGGGAGAGGGATAGAGAATTAGAAACATCGATGAGAGAGAAACATTGATCAGCTGCCTCCTGCACACCCCCCACTGGGGACATGCCCACAACCAAGGTATATGCCTTTGACTGGAATCGAACCTGGAACCTTTCAGTCTGCACGCCGACGTTCTATCCACTGAGCCAAACCAGTCAGGCAAGATTAGAACTCTTGTTCCTCCTGAAACTTGCTAACTACAGAGTAAACAAATTTCCTGTTTAGATATCTGATTGAGACATCTCCTGCTTGCAAAACAACCCTTACTGTAAGTCTCCAGTATATTACATGTTAATTTCTTTCCACAAGAGTCTGAGGCAAAACCATGCCACTGAGAACCTCTGAGACTCAGATCTGGGGGACTCTCCATATTGCAACATCAACCTTTTTACTTGTCCAGTTTTTGTCTTTGACAGAAGCTATACAACTATTCTCTGACTGTTAGGCAGGTGGTCTGTCTGGAGAGACTGTGAGCTACAGGGGATTTCTGGAAAAGATTGTGAGCTACCATTTAACCTCAGCTTTATTTAGCCCCTTGCTACAAGTGTGTTTTGTATAGACACCAAGATGTGACTGGACCTCCTTTAACTGACTCTGCCTTCACCCAGTTGAGACAAATGTCCCATCTAGCACATACACAACACACATATACACACAATACAACATTGATAAATAATGTAGACTTCTGGTAAAGCTTTCCTGTAGAAACAGAAAGAGGGCTAACTTGCAGACTACCAAGCAAAACCTCAAAGTAAGTTTTTAAAAATATATTTTTTTATTGATTTCTAGAGAGACAGGAAGGGAGAGGGAGAGAATCATCTCTGTGACAGCAAAGCATCAATTGGCTGCCTCCCACACACTGCCCTCCCATCCCCGGGGCATGTGCCCTGACCCAGAATTGAACTGGCAACCTTTTGGTGCATGGGACAATGCCCAGCCAACTAAGCCACACTGGCCAAAGCCAGTCTTTTCTTAAACAACTGGTTGTTCAGTTTTTAAATGGCACCTTTTGACTCTCACCTATTACCTATATGCAGTCAATGATCTTTTATTTTTCTTGTACTGTCTCCATTTTTCTCATTTTAAAACTTGCATTCTTTCTATTTGGCACAACATATGTTTACATTTATTCTTTGACCCATGTCCCTATCCTTATTTTAGTCTTAGCTCTACCATTACATATATTAAATGCTCACCATTAGTTATTTTGGTAAAATTTCCCCATCATCTTTTGTTTAGATGAAGTTAATTTCCTACTTGGTTTTCCAGGAAGAGCATGTGAGAACAGTACAGCCCTCATACTTGAAGTATAGCTCAGCTACATATAAAATCCTTGAATAAGAATTTACTTACATTTTTCTTGAAATGATGTCCCATTGTTGCCTTAATTTTATGTTGCTTTTGAAGTATTCTTACCCTCATAAGCAAATAGATTATTTTGCCCGGTGGCCTTAACGATTTTTTACTTTTCCTTAATGTCCAACAATTTTGCTAAGTTGACCATTTCAGGTCAATTTTTACTATTTCTCTCTTATTTACACAAAGTTCTTGGATTGTAGTTATAAGCATTAGTCCTGTTCCTTTGCTTTGTTTTTTCTCCTTTCAGGAGTCTAATAAGATGTATGTTAAATCTTTTCTGCCTGTTTTCCATTTTAAGCACTTTCTCTCTTGACCTGTTTTATTTCTTTATGTACGTTTCATTTCCTTGGTTGTTTCTTTTTCTTTTTCAGTGATCTGTATTAATATTCCACTTGAATCTTTTCTGCCTTGGACAGACAGTGGTAATTCTTCATTTCTGAGGTGGTTTTGTTTTTTCCTTCAAACTTTTTTCCCCTGATTTGATCAACTCCTATGGCATTCCTTCCTCTTTTTGTCCATTTCTGTTCTTAGGTTTTGAACTTCTGATCTATATTTGGTAGGTATACACATACACATATACTTATCCTATGCTTGTTTGAGGATATTTAATTTTATTTTGTAACTGTACTGTATTTTGAGGGAGAATTTTCATTAGATGAAATGTTATAATTTACCTTGTCTGTTTTCTTCTTGAAGTAGTTTTGTATTATGTTGATTTGACTTTTTAAAAATGGGCTTTTTTTGTGGATACTTTCCTGGTTGAAAAATGTGTATTTTGTCAGTATAGTGAAGTGCAATTTCTTCAGTAGGTGTTTTTGTGGTGGTGGAGGTGGTGGTATATATGTGGGGATGAGGAGGGGTGGCTGGCATGACTTTTTCGTTTCTTACAGGATCCTTAATTTTCCCCTTGTATCCTTTCCCTTCACTGCCATATCTTTAAAGGACACTACTCCCTTGTCAGCGAAGCTGATTCTTCCTTAGAAGCAATACTTACCTGAAGCTGACAATTCTAGTCCCACTCATTTTCAAGTCTCTTTTCCTATAATTAGTATTATAATCTACCGAGGTCCAGACTGTATTCAATATTATAGCACTTAATGTTTGACATTTTCTTTCAGGGTTTGATTTTGCCCATGCTTTGTCTATATCTTCCACTCTCCTTTTCTCTTTATTAAAGATTCTCTGAAGACTTGTCTCTCCCACTCAAGATCCAGTCTTCCAGCTTTGTTGCAATTTGATACTTATCATTATTCTAGTAATTTGATGTTTGTGGTGTCTGTCCTCTACCTCCTAGTATGGCTAAAGGCATGGATCATGTGTAATTTCATTCGTATTCCTTTTACACCTAATGGTTTTTGAAGATGTGTGGAGAGATTCTGGTTTAGGCATTTGCCATTATCTTTTAGACCCCAAGCATAATTTATCCCGTTATCTCTCAAAAGAACTTGATCTCTGTTATAAGCATCTCCAATTCATTCATTTTCATGCTTTCTAATAGTCTACTAATTGTACAATGTATGTATTCATTCTCTTATTGATACTTACATTGCATTTAGTATTTCACTATTACAAAAAAATTCTTCAAAGAACATACCTGTATAAATGTCTTCATTTACTCATGCAAACATTTCTCTATGGCAGTGGTTCTCAACCTGTGGGTCGAGACCCCTTTGGGGGTCGAACGACCCTTTCACAGGGGTTGCCTAAAACCATCGGAAAACACATATATAATTACATATTGTTTTTGTGATTAATCATAATGCTTTAATATGTTCAATTTGTAACAATGAAATTGGGGGTCACCACAACATGAGGAACTGTATTAAAGGGTGGCGGCATTAGGAAGGCTGAGAACCACTGCTCTACGGTATCTATTTGCATACACCAAAAAGTGCTGGATTGCAGAATAAGTGCACCTTCACCTTTACCAGAAACTGCCTAATTGCTTAAAAAAATGACTGTAATAATTTATAACTCTACGAGCAGTACTAAGGGAGTTCTCATTTTTCTACACTCTTGTTATAATCAAGGTTAACATATTTGTAGATCTGAAGCATGTGATGTATTATTTTGTCTTTTTAAAAAAATATTTTTTTATTGATTTCAGAGAGGAAGGGAGAGGGAGAGAAATATCATTGATGAGAGAGAATTATTGATCAGCCGTCTCCTGTACACCCCCTACTGGGGATAGAGCCTGCAACCTGGGCATGTGCCCTTGACTGGAATCGAACCTGGGACCCTTCACTATGCAGGCCGACACTCTATCCACTGAGCCAAACCAACTAGGACTATTTTGTCTTAATGTGCATTTACCTGATGATTAGTGAAGGTTTGCTTTGTCTTTTCACCTTCTTTTCCCATTTTTTATAGGGATGTTGTGTTTTCTTATTTAGTTCTTTGTATATTCTAGAAATGAACATTTTTGAAATTCTATATTTTGTAAACATATTTTCCAAGTTTGTGCCTTACTTTTAATTTGCTTAAAGTTATATAGAAGTTTTAGTTATATTGTTAAATCTATCAAATGCTTCCATTAACGTTTGTATTTTTAATCCTTTGATCACCAAAGTCATGAATATATACTTCTGCATTTTCTTATAAAGTATCTTATTTTGCCTTTCATATTTACATCTTTACTCACCTGTAGTTTATTTTTGTGTATAATGCCAAGTAATAATTTAATTTTTTCCTGCGTGGATTTGAGCTCCAGAATCACAAATTCGTATTTACAAAGGCTCCTCATCTGCTCAGTTATGTTCAAAACCAGCTGATAAGGTCTTTCACAGTATCTTTAATCACATCCTTTGGCCTTATCTCTCACCACACCCTCCCATTTTCTTGTCAAACTAGATTCCTTATTGCAGTCACTCTTCTTGAAATATGCCAAAACTACGCTCTTATTCTCTCCATACATCATGTTCTCTTCCTGTCGTTTTTCCTTACTGAACTGTAAGCTTCTTGTGAAAAAGACAGTATCCAATTCATCTTTGCATCTTCAATACTTAGCAGTGATTGCGCGGATTTTCAAATACTTTTCTTCAATTTTATTCTGAATTTAATTTGGGCCTTATAGGTGGGCACTTCCACCCAATATTATCCATATCAATACATTTACTCTTTCACACACAGAGAAAAAGTTTCCTGTCTTTTACCTACGTACCATGAAACGAGTGGTTCCAAATCTTAAAACTTTAAAAAGAACCCTCACAATACTGTTCATGAGCAGGAACCAAAGCCATCAGATCTGCCTCGCGTTTACAGGACAAAGTCTGCGGATGGCGCTAATGGTGACGTCAGTGAGCACCTTCTGAGGGCCTCGCCGGGACTCGCCACTTCGCAGGAGATGCCAGGGGTCGTCCCTCCTCCACTCAGCTCTTAAGTGAGTCGATGCGCTGGGAACATGTTCACCTCCATCGTCCTTCCCTTCCCAGGCGCTTCTTTCCTCCAGATGCCTCGACCCTGCAAAGAGGTAACAGGATGTGGACATGACCTCCGAAGTCGCAGCCTGTCCTTCCATGGAACGCTGGCGTGTCCACGTGGCGGTTAGCATTCCTGGCTACAGAGCCCCGGCCTGTGGAGCAGGAGCCACAGCTGGCGCAAAGTTCTCAGGCGCCTTCTAGAATCCCTCGCCGCCTTTCAAGCTGCTGGTGACCAGCCGATGCCGAACGGCGGGCGCACCAATCGCGGGTTAGCGGGTGACTGAACGCGGTCTAGCCATGCGGCTGGTGAGACCATGGCGCCCCTGGAGTCCTGCGCCCCTGGAGTCCTCCGCCTCCGTCCCCGCTCCGAGGCCTCCGTGCGCGCGCGCCGGGACT
>NW_005353549.1:140572-199280 GCF_000412655.1 Myotis brandtii | reverse complement strand
CTGTGAGCCCTGGGGGCAGCGGGAGAGCCGCGCCGGGGCGCCGTTTGCATCTCGCCGAAACCACGCCGATGCCTGGGTGGTTTCACAGGGCTTTAAGTTGGGAGGGTGGAGAAAACCTTGCAGATGGTTCTATTCTCGGTACACAGCTAGGGATTTCTAGGAATTAAGCAAATTCTATGCATGCATTATGTTCATTAAAATTTCACTGGTTGAGGGCAGCGGGAGAGCCGCGCCGGGGCGCCGTTTGCATCTCGCCGAAACCACGCCGATGCCTGGGTGGTTTCACAGGGCTTTAAGTTGGGAGGGTGGAGAAAACCTTGCAGATGGTTCTATTCTCGGTACACAGCTAGGGATTTCTAGGAATTAAGCAAATTCTATGCATGCATTATGTTCATTAAAATTTCACTGGTTGAGGGTATGTTTCAAGATGCAATGCACTGTACATATAAAAATCGAGTTGACTAGATATTCAAGAAATTATGGTATACCTCGGGTTTTGTCATCTTGAGCAGTGGAGGGCAGCAGTGGCCCGTGTGATCCTAATGCCAATTCTGTTTGGTGTTCAAATGAAGCATGTAATATTTCATTTCCAACAACTTTATATTTCAAAAAGTCAAATCCGTTTGCTTTGTCAGAAGGAACATTTGAGACAGGGCAGGGGAAAGCTACCCATGGGAAGTCAGCCTGGAATAAAAACTTGCCAGAAGTAATTTATGTCGACAATTAAGATTGGTTTAATTTTAGCTGTAATATTATGCCATTTATATTTCTTCCACGAAGAGGAGCACTTTTTTTTTGGTAAATAAGTGCAAAATAGATGAGGGTTTTTTCCTTTATATTGGTAGTGCCCAATTTTCAAATGGGTTGTGTATCAATATTTGGAAATTGGACTGCCTTGTTTCATAGCTATTTAAAACAGAGGTTAGATTCTCCAAGGAGAATTAACCCAAAATAATAATTCTGTGTCATGGGTTTGGGAATTGTGGGTTCAGGGAGGAGGAAATAAAAAGGAGAGGAGGGGTATTCTTTTACTTTTTCTAGAAACAGTGGTAGTTCAGGGTCAAATGTAGAAAAAATGAATATGCTTTTGGGCACCCTGATCAATTAAGACAAAATAGTTCACGGAACACCTACTACACGCAGAGCATTAAGTTAGGAAGCGCAAAGGATTCAAAGACAAAGAAGCCAAAAAAGTTGTGAGATGGCTTTAAAGTATGGGTGACATTTTGGTCACCTTCTGGGGGGCTTGGAATATAGCCTGAACTTTTCTCCCAAGATGGGAAAAGTGAGTATGTGTGGAAGCAAGGGGAGGGGGGTAAGTTGGTGGAACTTACCTGCTCTCTCTCATGTACATATTTTTCTCCTTTCTGGTATCTTGTGTTCATATATCCCAATTCTTCTTTGCGGCACCTCACCCTTGCCTACCCTGTGCCACTCCCATTTCCTGTGCCACTCCCTAATTTTTGCACTACCAACTTTTATTTTCCTTAAGAGGATCCTACCTACCCACGGGGAGAAAAACAATCTTACTGAACCAGTTTTGGCATTTGGTCTATATGAACTGAGTGTCTGAGAAAATATCAATTGTAAGAAGCTGGGGTTACAGAAGTGTTGTCTCATGTCACCTGCAGGGACATTGAAAGTGTTCCAAACGGTGGAGTAGCGATTGTTAGGGGCACAGGTGTACTCTCTGGATAGACGTGTTTTGATGTGACTCAGTATTATTCTGGGGCTGAGGTTTCAGTTGTGAGAGGCAGCCAGGGAGGTAGGTGGGGCAGAGCACATACGGTCTTGTAACAGTTATGAAAGTTTAGGATCCCATTGAAGTGCAGGGAGGTGCACCCAGCAGGGCGGTACACCCTGCTGATCTCTCTCTCTGACCTCATTTTCTATGGCTTTTTCCTCTAGCTCACACAGGGCCCTGGTCCATATGGACTCCTTGCAATGGGACAGGCACACACCTGATTCAGAGCCTTTGAACTTGCTGTTCCCTCACCCTGGATCTCTCTTCCTCCAGATATCTACATATGCCTTGTCCTCTCACCTCTCTTAGGTCCTGGATCAAATGTCATGGTCTACCTTCTCAGGGAGGCCTTGCCTAGCAAGCATATTTAAGAGATCCTCTATCCCCCATAGATGGGACCCTCCCACCCCCCGCCCAACCCCAAACACACACCTTCTTCCTCTGCTTCACTTCTCCATAGCACTATGTGTTTTATCTTGTTTATTTTTTTTGTCTTCTTTCCCTCCCACACACTAGAATTAAAGCCCACAGGGCGGTGATTTTTATTGGTTTTGTTCATTAGCGTGTCACAGCACCTAGTTCAGTGCCTGCTATGTAGTATGATTTTGTAATATATACTAAGTGAATGAATGAATGAATGAATGGTGATATCAGGTTTCTTACCATGTGGAGAACTGGTTGGAGATGGTGGGGGTTGTTTAAGAAAGGTTGTAGAGAGACCTTTTACGAGGCTATTATAATAGCTCGGGGGAAGCAAGATGTTTGCTTGGATTGATTACTTTGGATACTAAACCAAACCCTAAATATACTATGTATTTTCATATATGTGTATGTATATATGATAAATCTTAATTTATAAATTAGGCTCAGTAAGAGATTAGTAACAATAACTAATAAATAATAAAATAGACCAGTTATTACAATGCAGTTGACCCATACAGTCGAAAATTTGAATATAATTTAAGTCGACCCTCCTTATCTGCGGATTCCCAACCCTGGATTAAAAATACTGTTTTTGTTCTGTGGTTGGTTGAATCTGCATATGTGGGGATATAGAGGGCCGAGTATATAGTTATTGAAAAAATCGTGTATAAGTGGGTCCATACAGTTCAAACCCGTGTTCAAGAATCAGCTCTATGCTGTAATAAAAGTTAGGTGGATATGGTATCTCCCCCAAAATATCTTACTGTACCCTCCTTATCTGCGGATTCCCAACCCTGGATTAAAAATACTGTTTTTGTTCTGTGGTTGGTTGAATCAGCTCTATGCTGTAATAAAAGTTAGGTGAATATGGTATCTCCCCCAAAATATCTTACTGTACTGCACTCAACTTTTCCCTTGAGGAAGCACTTCACAGCTTCTCTTTGCCATGTTCGAATTGCCAGCACTGGTCTTGCACTTTGGGGTCATTATTAGGTAAAATAAGCATTACGTGAACTGCTATACCAGACAGTCGATGTGCTAACCAAGACAGTTACTAAGTGGTCTGGAGCATCTACGGGGTGACGATGCTGGATAAAGGGATGGATTCATGTCTGGGGTGGGGTGGAATGGGACAGCTTAAGATTTCATCATGCCTCACAGAACAGTGTGCAATATGTAACTTATGAATTGTTTATTTCTAGAATTTTCCATTTAATGTTTTCAGGCCGTGGGTAACAGTGGGTAGCCAAAACCTCACCAAGTTAAACCTTGGATAAGGGGGAACTACTGTCGTTACATTTTTACTGTGATTTGTTTCAGTTTCTGAGCAGGAAAAAAGGCAGTTGTTTGAAACTAACACTTTTTTTGTTTGTAATTTAGGAATATTAATGCAAAAGTGTAATACTAAGGCAATGAAAAACCTGGGAAAATACTATATTGCTGCATCCTATGTAAAGTATTTGGAGTCTGCAGGTGCAAGAGTTGTACCAGTAAGGTATGATTCAGTATTTTTTTACATTGTATAAATAAAGCTGCTGTTTTACCTTTAAAATTAGCTTTTATCTCTAAAATTAATGCCTCTCTTTGGATTGCATCATTTAAATGTGGTACTATTGCATCTGATTTTTTCCACAGCTCTAAAGCTTAAAGTCTCTCACTACATTGCTTAAACTATAAAGTGATGCTTATCTCTCACATCATTAGAGGTCATATGTATTAGATAGAGAATGAAATGATAGTTGTTTTTACAACCCAAAAGGCAGTCCTCATTAGACAATCGTGAAATTAGTGGGGTAAAGGAATCTATAACTTTACCAGTTTTATTCCATAATATTAGGATAAGGGCCCACTTAGGGAATAAAGGAGATTTTTAGAAGATGACTTTCGAAATACCTTCACACTCTACTTTAAAAGTTTGTAAGTAACGAATACAGCAGTGTTGCTTCAGTATAAACTGCCGGTATTACAGGTTTAAAAGAGCAACATTGGTTTTGTGATGTAATGACCTAGTAAGAATAAAATGATTTGTACCATAGATTGATTTGGAAAGAGTTGAATTTTTTAACAAACAAAACTTTATGTGTTCACAATATCTTATCATCCAAAATTAGTGTATTTTGGAAGCTTCCAGCTCCACCTTCTAATCCATTATAAGTGATTTCACACACAAAATACCACTTTTTGCACTGGGCAAACTGCTTTTATAAATAATTCTGCATTTAAAAACTGTAATATGCTCTGGCCAGTGTGGATAAATGGTTAGAGCTTCGGCCTGTACACCAAAGGATCATAGGTTCAATTCCCAATCAAGGGCACGTACCTAGGTTGCAGGTTCGATCCCCGGCCCCAGTTCGTGTGTTTCTCTCTCAATCAGTGTTTTTCTCTCTCTCATACTCTCTCCCCTCCTGGGCTCCCTCCCTTCCACTCTCTCTAAAGAATCAATGGAAAAAATATTCTCGGTGCTTGAAGATTAACAACAACAAAACAAACAAAACCCCCCAAACAAACAAAAAATCTATAACCAAAAATACTGTTCAAATGGAATATTAATAATCAAAATGCAAATATTACAATTTGGAGAATTATATCATAAAATGGTTCCATGTTTAGTTTCATAAGGATTGTCTTTTTAAAAAAAAATATATTTATTGATATCAAAGAGGAAGGGAAAGGGAGAGAGAGATAGAAACATCAATGATGAGAGAGAATCATTTATTGGCTGCCTCCTGCACGCTTTCTACTGGGAATTGAGCCCGCAACCCAGGCATGTGCCTGCCATTGGCTGGAATCGAACCCGGGACCCTTCAGTCCCTGGGCCAATGCTCTATCCACTGAGCCAAACCGGCTAGGGCAAGGATTGTCTTCTTACTGTTCTTTTACAGTTAGCTGTCCCCTACCCCAAGATGAACATTTGCTTTTGATGTTAGTCTTTAATTCCTCAGTAGCAGATCTAATTTTTCAAATGAAATCTTACTTGGAAACCACAGTTTTAGAGCTGCAGAAGAGGCTCCAGGGAACCTTCAGAACAGCCTTTCAAAGTTTTGATCATGGAAGCATTTTCTGCAAGCCATTCTCCTAGGTCTAGGACATTAGAGCTGACAGCATGGGTGGGAAGTAGGAGGGACGGGCAGGTGTACTAGTTCAGAGACTTGCAGTAGGCTGTGAAGTGGGAAGGGTTTGGCTTAGAACGGTGGTTGTAGCCTTGATAGATAAATATTAAGAAAAATAAACGCAACTTGACTAATGTAAGGGTACAGGGAGGAAGAGATGAGAAAGACAGAAGTTTTGAAACTGGGGAAGTGTTGAAACCAGTGATTCACCAAGTACTGGCATGTGTGACAGACACTGAAAATGGGACTGTCGGCATAAAGGTTGATTTCCAGCTTGGGTTCCCACAGTTCTTTTTAAATAAATTGCTTGGGATTAGAATCATATGATCCTATAAAAACAACGTCATAGATTCCCAGAGCAACCTGCAAAGGGTTACCTAATGCAGAATGAGACAGAGGATCTCATTGGTAATGTCGGGTTCATTTCTGCAGGTGGGATGCTGGGAGCCAACTCCTGCAGGTTAGAAGGAAAAAGGTGGAGGATGGGAGACATGGGCAAAATTCTGGAATAGGTAAAGAAGTTTGTCTTTGGTCTTCTTTTGTCTTCTTTCTACTGCCTTCTCTCTCAGGTGCCTGGTGCTCTCAGGTTATCCCAATTTCCCATGGTGGGCCTGGCCCTAGTGGGACCCACAGAGACGCCTTTTCCTGAGAGGTAGCATGTGGCGCCCCACGGACTGCTTTTGGTTTAAAAATGTGCTTTGTTCACACAGCATTTTAAACATTAGCAAATCAACAGACTAATAAAATCTTGACTTTTGGCCTCTTTTTTTTTTTAACCAAGTTATTTGGAGCTGATTTGAAGTGGAGCAAGTGCTCTCCGCTGGCAACAATGCCCTTCATTCCTTGTCTTGCTGTGTCATTTGTCATCATTACCAGGCTTACATGGTATTTTTTTAGTTAAAGAGAGAGTGAACTATTTCTCTTTCTTTGAGGGGTTCTCTTGCTTCAAAAAAGTCTGACAACATGCAAATAACATCTGCGTTCAAAGCATGTGACCTGGCCTATTTTCCCTGGCAGGTCTCTGAGGCACTTGAGTTTGTGACAACCTCCCTCTCCCAAAACATTCAACAGTTACGGCTCTTCATAGTGATAAGCAGGGGTCAAAACTTCAGTCATGGACAACGTGGAAGCCATTTGTCTAGAATGAATGAAATGACTGAAACTAGCCCACATGGCTAGCTGTCAGAAGTCCCTGGGTGTAGCGGAGTGGTCTAAATCCATTCTGTGTCCCGATGGTGGTGGCTGCCCATCCTGATTTAAATATCCATGGGGGAGGTTCTGGGTCCTGAACGGTTCCCTTTTGGTTGGCACAGTTTGGGCGGATTGAACTGGCAAAATACTGGGAATGGGTAAACTCACATTTCGTCTCCCTGTCGCTTCCCAAGTCAGGGCCACCCGCCCATTTATCCGCCATGTGAGAGAATGGTGAGCAGCATTGCAGTGTCACCCACTGCTTTGTGGCTCTTTGCCAGAAGGATTATTATAACTTCCGAACAGACCTGAGCTTGCACAGCTCATTTGGAGTTAGAGCAGAGCCCAGAGGGGTTTGCTGGCCTAGCACAGCCAAGTTCAGGGCATCAGAGGTGTCTACTTAATAATGTTAGAGGTGTTCCAACTCCCCCCCAAAACAAACAAACAAACAAGCAAACAAACTTTTCCCTGTGGCAGAAATGAACTGTAGTTGATATTTGATCTCAGCCTACTTTTGTGGCAGGTTGAGAGGGCATTGTGCCTTGTTATTCTCTTACAGAACCATGAGACTGCTAAATGGACAGATTTCACCAGCACAATAACAGATCGTAAGACAAAAGTCACATGATCATATCAATTGAAGTAGAAAAAGCATTCGACAAAATCCAACACCCTTTTTTGATAAAAACTCAGCAAAGATCTCAACTCTTCTAACTTTTGAATACACAGTAATCCCTAGACCTGTGCAGTTGGTGGTGGGGGGAGTGAAGCATGGTGGAGGCTTTTTTATGGATTGTTTTTATCTACCAAAGCTGCCTGAAGTTAAGATAGGCGTGTTAATACATACTGATTGGCTAGTGGAGAAATTACCAGTGCTTAAATCTCATGTTTTTTTTAAAATAATTTTTTCATTTTTCAATTACTGTTGACATGTACAGTATTATATTAGTTTCAGGTGTACAACATAGTGATTAGGCATTTGTATAACTTATGAAGGGATCACCGATAAGTCTACTTAGTACCCATCTGACACCATACATAGTTATTACAATACTAGAGGCCCGGTGCATGAAATTTGTGCATGGGTAGGGTCCCTAGGACTGGCCGACGATCAGGCCTATCTGTGGGGCGACCGGTGGGGTGATTGGGGGCCCCCCCCCCGCTCACACCCGCCTTGGCCGGTCTGGCACCGCCTGCTCGTTGGCCCCGCCCCTTGCCCCCCACCGCTGCCGGTTGCCTCCCTCTGCAGGGCAACTGGCGGGGTGATCAGGGGGGCCCCCCGCTGGCACCCACCTTGGCCAGCCTATTGCCGCCCACTTGCCAGCCCCGTCCCCTGCTGCCGCTGCCGGTCACCTCCCTCTCCGGGGCAACTGGCGGGGTGATCAGGGGGCCCCCTCTGGCACCCGCATTGGCTGGCCTGGGGCTTTCGGGCTGGGGGCAGCTACTGCATTGAGCATCTGCCCCTTGGTGGTCAGTGCTCATCATAGCAACTGGTCGTTCTGCTGTTCGGTCAATTTGCATATTAGGCTTTTATTATATAGGATTATTGACTATATTTCTTATGCTGTACTTTACATCCCTGTGACCACTGTTATATATGGTAATTTGTACATCTTAATCCCTTCACCTTTTTCACTTAGTCCCATAACCCCCTTCCCATCTTGTAACTATCAATTTGTTCTCTGTATCCCCAAATCTCATGGTCTTTAATATTTTGCATATGAACACATAGTTCACAATATTAAATTATATTAGACCACAGGAAAGCATGTTTACTTGTCTGATTAGCAAAACAAGGATATAATTGTGTGGCTTACATGTAGTTTGAAAAGCTGCCTCTAGGAAGGTAGAAAGGTGATATTACCTAGTATTTAAGAATTATTCTTCATTTGGCTTTTAACAATAATGTGACTTCATTTAGAGCCAGACTGTTTTCTTAGGTTTGGAAACGGATGTTTTGTCACTGTTTTTCTTGTTTTCAGGGTTGATCTTACTGATGAAGAGTATGTAAAGCTTTTCCAATCCATTAATGGGTAAGTTGGCAGCACTGGCTTGATACGGTGTGTGAGGTCTGTGTTGTTGGCTCTTGCAAAAAAGGACACATAAGTATTCCATGCGTTTCCGTGTAACTGTCTTACAGTGGTGTGCCATTAGTTTTCTGAGTTCTTTCAGAGGAATTACATTGTTGAGGGAGAGATGCAATTGTCCTGCAGAGAAGGAAGCATAAGAAATTAATGTTACACAGTAGACATGTATCATTTTTTTAAATGTGTGACATAGTCTTTATTCTTCTAATGCCTGTCTTAAGTATTTTGAAGCCACTTTGAATGGCATGGCGTACTTGGGGGATTTATAAATCTTAAGCCTAAGGATACTACTCAGTTCTCTTTCAGAAGGTGATTTGAATAGAACTTGGAAAAAATTGTCTATACTGTGGCATCGCCAAAAAAGTTATGATTGGTTACCTCACAGAAAAAAAAACCTTTTAATAATATGAAAAAATGTTCAACCTTATGCATAATTAAAGGAAATCTAATTCTAGCAATTAAAAAACATTTTAAAAAACTATCAAGTTGACAAAGATGAGAAAATTTGTTAATATTGTTTGGTGAAGATATGAAGAAATATGTATTCTCATACTTTGCTTATGGCTGTGTAAGTTACATAGTCTTTTGGGGGCCAGTTTTGTTAATATCTATTGCAATTAAAAATGCACATACCCTTTGAGCCACGACATCCTTTGTAAGGAATATTATTTTATAAGTGTATACCCCCCACATGTGTAGAGTTGGGTCCAAACATATGCACTATAGTATTGTTTGAAACACTCAATTTCGAAGCCACCCATTAGCCCATCAGTTGAGAATTTCGTAAATAAGGGAGGCTGTCTGCATCTGATAGAATGTATGACAGTTTAAAAATCAGGATCTCTGTCGGTGCTGCTTTGGACACTGTTGTTACTTGAACAATGTGATATTATACGAAAAAAGCAAGGCACATAGTGGTATGTATAGTATACTCCCATTTACTTTGATTCTTAAGGTAGGGGTGAGGGTGACACGTGTAACAGAAATCTGTCAGGTCAACGAAACAGATTTTAGTGGTGGTTGTTCCTGATTGGGAGTGGGATGGAGGGAGTCTATGTTACTGTAAAGTTTTTATAAAAAGAGCTTTTTTTTTGTTTGTTTTAAGATCTGGTTTTCTTATTTATGTATTTATTTACACCAAAAAAGTTGCCAGTTTGATTCTTGGTGAGGGCACATGCCCAGGTTGTGGGCTTGATCCCCAGTAGGGGGGTATGCAGGAGGCAGCCGATAGATATCTTGCTCGCACATTAATGTTTCTCTCTCCCTCTCCCTTCCCTCTCTAAAAAATAATAAGCACTCTTTTTTTAAAAAAATAATTTCTTTCTTTATTGTTTAATATTACATATGTCTCCTTTTTCCCCCATCGACCTCTCCCCAGCCACTCCCAACCCCCAGGACAAGCCCCCACCGCCCCAGTGTCTGTGTCTATTGGTTATGCTAATACGCATGCATACAAGTCCTTTGGTTGCTCCCTAACCCCCCCTCCCCTACCATTTGTCTCTAGATCGATCTGTTCTTGTTCATCAAATAGACTTCAGTTCAATTTGGTTCAGTAAATATTTATTATAAAATTAGTTCCATTTAGTAAAACATTTAAAATGCCCGTTATGTTCAGTGTTCTTTGGCCCGGGCAAGAATAAACAAGCCCAGGCTGGACTCTGTGCTGGAACCTCCACATGGTCACCAGGAAATGAGCACTGCTCTGCCACTTCAGAAGCACCGTCATGGTCCCTGTGATGCAGTAGAGCCCATCCCGTGTGGGGGTGCAAGGAGATGGAAAGGCAGAGCCTGGCTTTAAAGGAGTTTGCCAACTGGGAGGGGCGGTCAAGCTTTGCTTTATGAAAGGATTTTGTGCTTAAACATATCGGATTTGATCAGAGGCAGCTTTGTAAGTACTGAGTTGATGAAAAGGGAGAACGGCTAATGGGTCTTCATTAATCCATTTTGAATTGTAGCATTTTCCGCATGGTTTTATGGCAGGTGTTCCACCTCATACTTTTTATGATTTTATACTGAACTGATCTTACTAACAGGAAAACTTACTCATCTCTGGCTGTCCAGGCTAATACTGAGCCTGGCTCATGCAAGAAGCGGAGTATAGTTGTTGAATGAACAACCATCTCAACAGCATTATTTCACATATCTCAAATTCATATTTAAGTATTTTCAAAATGTTAATACCTTTTTTAAACATACTTTTTATGATTTTATACTGAACTGATCTTACTAACAGGAAAACTTACTCATCTCTGGCTGTCCAGGCTAATACTGAGCCTGGCTCATGCAAGAAGCGGAGTATAGTTGTTGAATGAACAACCATCTCAACAGCATTATTTCACATATCTCAAATTCATATTTAAGTATTTTCAAAATGTTAATACCTTTTTAAAAAAATATATATTTTATTGATTTTCTTACGGAGAGGACGGGAGAGGGATAGAGAGTTAGAAACATCAATGAGAGAGAAACATCGATCAGCTACCTCCTGCACACTCCCTACTGGGTATGTGCCTGCAACCAAGGTACATGCCCTTGACCGGAATCGAACCTGGGACCCTTGAGTCCGCAGGCTGACACTCTATCCTCTAAGCCAAACCAGTTAGGGCAAAATGTTAAGACCTTTAATCTAACTTTTATAATCTCTTTGGACTATCCCTGCTTATTTCAAGACTTGTTATAATGTTTAAAGTTTAGAATTAGTTTAAAAAGTTGATGTAAAAACATAGTAAATATTTTTCTATATCTTACCTTTATGGGTAGAATAAAATAAAATGAAATGTTTGTTACTTCCCCCACGTTCCCCCACCTAGACTTCTAGAAATGGGATTGTGTTCTTTTTCAAAACTCTTCTAATCCCATGCTTATTACTGAAGAGATTTCAGGGTGATAATATAGCATTAAATTCTCATGGATATTTAATTTTAGCGTACATATATTTTTATAATCAGTTTGTGCTTTATGGTTAAGAAAAACTTTGTGAGCCAAACCTGTGTCATGATTAATGGACCTCTAGTTGATGCTGGCATCACGGATCACCTTCATGTAAACCTACCTGTACTTGGGATGTTATCTCTACATGATTTCTAGCTCTGTGTGCTCTCCTTCTACCCCATTTATTCACCTTGCCAACAATAAACTTGTTTATCAAAGGAGTTTTGGGAGAATATGCACAAAAGTATTCTTAACTGCAATAATTTCAAATGGGTAGGATTGTAAGTATTTCATACTTTCTTTTGCTTTAGTTTTCTCATTTTCTGTAATGATCTTGATGCTTATGTAATAAGGAAGGAGTTGTTTTGAAATAAAAAGATGGTTTGGTTTCTGTAGGGCGGGGTGGAAATGCTTTCTTTCGGATGTTGTTTCAGGGTCCTCTTCCCTGGAGGAGGCGCTGACCTCAAGAAGTCAGGTTATGCCCGCACAGCCAACATATTTTACCGCCTTGCCACACAGGTAAATATCAGTTGTTTCTTATTATTCCAGATGGGGCTTTAAAAAATACATGTTTTTATTTATCTTTCTTAAAGAGAGAGGAAGGGAGAAGGAGAGATAGAAACATAATGAGAGAGAATCATCCATCAGCTGCCTCCTGCATGTCCCCTATTGGGGATCGAGCCTGCAACCCAGGCATGTGCCCTGACTGGGAATCGAGCCTGCGACTTTTTGGTCCATGGGAAGACCCACACCAACTGGGGCCCAGGTGGGTTTTTGTAATTTTCCATGGGGATAATTCCTTTTCAGGCATATGATAATACTTCCTTCATAGTTACTCCAGCCTCATCATCCCCTCACCTCTTGAGGTGTCTGCTCATGAGTAGCCAGTGGTGGCTATCGCTCATTTTCTATTTCATTTAATTCTGGGCTCCGGGGGCCCTTCAGAGCCTTGCTGACCGGCCCTCTCTGTTTGTGCTCGCTAATGTGAACTGGGTCCTCATGGTGGCTTAGTAGGCTGTTTTTATTATGTACTGGGCGTTATTCACATATTACTCATTTTCACCTCCTCTTGAAAGCTGCTCTTTGTCCCCACCTAGTCGATGTATCTATAAATTCTGAGATAATGGAGGAAGGAGTGTGTTCAAAACCTGACAATTATCCAAAGCGACAAGATTTATACAAGATGTAAAAATAGGCATTTTATCTAGCATCGTCTTTAATATTTATAGTCCCTGTTACTTGTATTATTTGGTAGTTGACTGGCAGATGTCCATTTCTTTCCCAAAACAACTGAGGTTGGATAGTTTGTTTGATTAAAACGGAGTTATTATGTGGGAGCTTAGAGATTAAATGGCAGCTTACTTTTAGAACCTGGGAAATGCTTCAGAAACGCATGTATTTCTCAGGTGCCAGTCTTGTAATAACAAACCAAATGTACAATTTTTGTTTTGAAAAGGTGGTTGAGTAAGCTTTGTTTTCTCTTTCAAAGAGTTTTGATGATGGAGACTACTTTCCTGTGTGGGGCACATGCCTTGGATTTGAAGAGCTTTCGTATCTGGTCAGTGGAAAGTCATTATTAACACGCACAAATACTGAAGGAATCACAATGCCGCTGAACTTCACTGAAGGTAAGAATTCTCCTTTTGACCCTTTAAGAAATGTTAGCTGGGCAGGATTAGTAAGTAGCAAATATCAAGTAAAAAGTGCCCATGACATTTATTAACTTTTAAATTATTTACACAGGCTAGAGATGTGAATGACCATGTTTGTACTCAAATTATGAGGATGGCTTAAGAAATGTTAAATTTTGATAACTCATTGCTTTGACTGGAGATTAGTGGTTTTAGTGGATTTTATTTTTCTGTGTTTAAATTCTTTCCCTTATACTTACCTTGTTTCAGGTATATTGCAGAGCAGAATGTTCCGGAATTTTCCTGCTGACTTGTTGCTGTCCTTAAAATTAGAGCCTCTGACTGCAAATTTCCACAAGTGGAGCGTCTCCAAGATGGTATCATATTAATTATGTAATGACATCAATGCATTTAGATTAATTATAGGAGTAATTATTTTATTTTTATACTCCAGAATTTTACGAAGAATGAAAAATTAAAGGCGTTTTTCAATGTACTAACTACAAATACTGATGGCAAGATTGAGTTTATTTCAACAGTGGAAGGTATATGTCACTCTACATGTACACTTTTCACATCTTATGTTTATTAGTTTTGATTTTATAGTTTGTTTTTTTTAATGAATAAAAATCACAATAACTTTGGGGCCTGAAGATCGAAATTAGGGCACTTTTGGAGACAGGAACTGTGTTTTGTTCATGTTTCAAAACAGTTGTGGTTTACCTGGATCATCTAGGTGGGGGGTAGGGTGAAGAAGGGAAGAAAAGAGGAATGAAGAAATAGAGACAGTGACCTCTCTTTTAAGAAAAAAAAATTATCGAACTTATTGGGGTAACATTGGTTAAAAAATTATAAAGGTTTGAGGTATACAATTCTATAATACATCATCTCTATCTTGTATTGTGTGCTCACCACTCAAAGTCAAGTATCCTTCCATCATCATTTTTCCCCCTTCCCCATGATCATCACCATACTGCTGTCTGTGTCTATGAGTATTTTATTGTATTTTTTTTCCCAATCCCTTTGCCTTTTTCACCCAACAGTATTGTGGATTAAGTACTTTTCACAGGTTCTCCTCCAGCAACAACAAAAGGTGTAACTGACATACAGCAAAACATCTCCCTAAATTCATTGATTAAATAGTGAGAAAATAAGGATACTAAGGCCAAAAACTCCCAAGGGCTGAGTAGAGTATTTGGGTAGGGCCCTCTGGAAGGAGGTGATGGAGTGATAGCTCCTGGAATCTGGAAGGCAGACAGCACCAAATGTCTGCTTAGTTTTGTGTGTGAGGCGAGCCAGATGACCACTACACCACAGAAAGCCACTGAAGTGGGGTATTTAAATCAGCATTACTATTAATACGGAGAACTTGAGGCAAAGCTCAGGACCCCACAGATGGAGAGGGCCCCATATAGCAGGACCTGAAGGCTACACCCTCCATGAATCCTGCCTGCAGAGCTGCAAGGAGACCTGCCCATCTGGAGTCCTGGCCTGAAGGCGGGGGTGGTAAACAAGCCTTGAGCATTCAAACGGCAGGGCAGGCTCGAGTGTGGCCTGCATTGTACTAACTGGGAAGTTCGAGAAATCTCAGCTCCAAAATGTTTGTTTAAAGTTGTCTCAGAGACTCAACTGTTTTCCTTTACTCTGATGAGCTAGTAAAGCGAATCATATTACAGATTGTAAAAAGTTGGAAATCAGCAAATTACTGTATTGTGACTGTGAACTGAAATTCTTTATTTTGTGTCTGAGAACATGCACAGTTTCACTTTGTCTAAGTTAGTGAGTTAAAGTATGTTTACGTAGGACGTAAAATGTAATTTAGTGGTAAGTAACATGGTAGATATTCTCGCTGCTTACTACTTACTCGTTTGTGTGTTTCATGCAGGGTACAAGTATCCAGTGTATGGCGTCCAGTGGCATCCAGAGAAATCTCCTTACGAGTGGGGGTTATTTAACGGCATTTCCCACGCACCCAACGCTGTGAAGGCTGCATTTTATTTAGCGGAGTTCTTTGTTTCTGAAGGTAATATGTGGGTACATAATCTTATCACTCCATTAGTGTAGTTTTGAAGGAAATGCCCTCATCTGAACTCTTATATACTCTTGCTCTATGTAAATGCTTTTTTTTTTTTTTAAAAAAAACAACCTTTAAAACAGTCATTGTGAAAGCCCTGAAATTGAGGTATTAGGGATTCAACTAAAATCAGGACAGTGATTTCAATTAATAGTATTGTGTGTTCTAAACTGTGCTGAATACTTGAACAATGGTGTAAAGACTGTTGAATTCTTTTTTCCTTTCTTTCTTTCTTGAATACTTTTTCTTTAATATTTTCCCCTACTAGTCTTCTTTTTAGGAATAATGCTTTAGTTATAACATTCTCTGAGAATTAGATGTTATATTTTCAAGGCAATTAGATAAACTGAGTACATACTCATCCTTCTGTGATTTTAAGGCTGCCTATCAGTAGGCATGGGCCCATAGGAGAAAGTTCAGCTTTGCTTGTTTTTTTTTTTTTCTTCATGCTATGTTTGTGGGTAGAATTGAGAATTTATGTTTTAATTGAGTGATTCTGAGATGAGAAAGAGCTACAAGCACCACTTGCAAGGGGCAGGCATCACTCTGGTGAGGCGTGGCCCTTGAACCCTTCAGCGGGCCTTGTTGGCGTCTCTCCCAGCTTGGCCTAAGTTTTTAGCAACCCTCCTGCCCACACTGAGTTCACTCTGGTTTAGAATTACGCTCAGAGGAATGGGCAATTTCATGACACAAATCCCAATGTAAAAGAAAAAAACAGTTCTCCCTTGTGTAGTATTAGTTCCAAGCAGCATTTTCATGTCTTGTGTGTCGGAGTAAATGAGAACAGGATGGAGCAGTTGGCTGCAGTGTTGTCCCGTGGCAGGGCTATTACTTGTTCTTTATTTTCTAACTAGAGGCCCAGTGAACGAAATTCGTGCATGGGTAGGGTCCCTAGGCCTGGCTGGTGATCAAGGCCGATCTGTGGGGCAACCAGCAGGGTGATCAGGGGCCCCCCCGCTGGCACCCGCCTTGGCTGGCCTGGGGCCTGCGAGCTGGGGGCAGCTCCTGCATTGAGCATCTGCCCCTGGTGGTCAGTGCGTGTCATAGCGGCTGGTCATTTCGTCGTTTGATCGATTTGATCGATTTGCATATTAGGCTTTTATTATATAGGCTATCCTTGTTTTAAAACATGCCACAACAGCCTATAGTTACTGTATCTTGATCTTAGGAAAATGTCTGAGCCTTTACCTTCTTACATCCAAACTTGACCCATGCCCCCTTCTCCGTGCCTCTCACAGTTCTGCCTGACCTGTGGAAATGGCCTCACTGCCCCACCTGACTCATCTTTGCGAGTTTCTTCTTCCTCTTCACTCTCGAAGCCCCTCGATGAAGATAGACTATAAAAACATTACTATCTACAATTCTGTGTGGTTACCAGACTCGACTTCTTGAGTGTTAGAACCTTGCCCTGGTTATATTTCTATCCCCATTCTCTGCATCAAATCCTATATGCAGTAGGCACTTAGTAAGTGATGCATGGGGCGTGAGCACCCCATTTGGTCTGGGTGGGGCAGATGTGCAGCTGTGTCAGCAGGTAACTTCTCTACATCAGGTGCCCCTTTATTTGGGGGACGTTCTATAAGGTATATTTCCTTTTGGGTACTATTTTCCCACTTAATACCGATGATAGGATGAGCCATTATAAAGTAACCTTTTGAAAATTATATCCTATCCTTTTAAGAATTCACATTTTCTTTTTCTTGCAGCTCGGAAAAACGGTCATCATTTTCAATCTGATGTTGAAGAGAAAGAAGCACTGATTTATCAGTTCCAACCCGTCTATACTGGAAATATTTCTCTATTTCAGCAAAGTTATATATTTAATTGAAAGCTTTCCATATGTTAACAGAAATTTTGAATAATTCCATGATGAAATTGTTTCAATAACTTGATACTCATGGCAGTAATGGAAAGCCACTGAGATTTCATCTTTATGTTGTTACTGGCTCTGCATCTTTATTCAGTATATTTGACTATATCACATTTGATAATTAGTGAGACAGATAAACAATCATACTGTATTTCATGTAAAAGCTTTCTTTTATCTCAAGATTAGAAAAAAATTCATTTATTGAAAATACAGGTATTTTATTTTTTTTCTGATTGATTCTGGAAATAAACACCACCCCCAACCCAGTCTACCCATCCTTGCTGAAGACTCTTTAAATCCTACCTCCAGTTCACTGCGACCTCTCTCTCCTTTGAGTCTCAGGAGTATCCAGGCCCTCCATAAGTACTTGTGACTATTTGTGAATGAACTTTTTTCCCCCATGGAAAATAATTTGAAAGCTGTCATACATTTATTTGGGTGCATTTTAATATATTTGTCATCCTTTGCTTCCCTCTCTCACCCTTCATTGTCCCATCTATTCTCACAAACTCTGAAATTGAGGAATTCCTTGAGGACAGCCAAGCAGCTGGAAGAGAGAGGGGATTTTTGGAGCTGTTTCTGACAGTGTTTATGCACCTGTTCTCCTTGGTCCTCCACAGCTGCTGCTAGAGAAGTGGCAAAGTGGGGAAGAGTGATGGGGCAGGAGGCTGGAGGAGGTTATGAATGATTTTCTGTATAAAAGTTAATAATACTCTGAAGATACTGAGATAAACCCTAAGCTTTGGGCATTAAGCCCAGCAGGACATAGAAATTGAAAGGGATAAACACATTCAGCTAAAAAGGATGTTGATAAAAGTGTGGTGCATCTAGTTTCTGTCCATAAGCATGAAGATTCTGCTAAGTCTTACTGTCTAATGTGCCATTTCTGGCGAATTTCATGTCTCCACAGTAGAAAAAGGTGGCAACACTGTTATTACTCGTACTGCCTGGGCCCTTTCCAACCTGTTTGTTTTGAAATATTATAGATCTGCTTGTCTCTGAAGTTCCCTAATAACATATAATCCTGACTATATCATCACTCACGATGCTGTATCACCCTTCCTTCTAATTGCCCCCAAAGTTCTCACTGTGCTATTGGTGATGGCCACAAATGCAAGAAAATGGGAACCATCATTTGTTTTTTACTCATGTTAAGTTTTCCAATTTTCCAACCATGTATATTTTTGAAGTCTTTACACTGGAATCACTTTATTCTGAGATGGAATCTCTTTCAAAGTTGCAACACCCCTGTTTTCCACACACCATCACCTGCAGGAAGGCTATGCAGTGGCCTGAGGGCAAGTGAGAAGTTCGGGAATCTGGTCTACTGGAGATCCACCACTGACCCCTGGGCTTGAGCCACATGTGTGAGCCCATGTGCTGGCTCTTAACTCCCAACTGCAGTGTCACCCCTGTTTACAGCACGCAAAGGCAGTGACGTGGCAACGCCCATCTTTTAGCCTCCAGGCCTGCAGCTCCAGCCACTAGCACCCCAAGTATTCACTCCACTCCTTCCACAAGCTCCACATCTTGTGCAGGCAGTCCCCTAGGGCTGGCCGTCCACCTCCTCCCAGGCTCATCAGCAAGCACTTCGAGTCCATGCCCTCTCGCCCCCGTTGATGTAACAAGGTCAGCCTGCCTCGGAGCAGTCTTAAGCCGAGCTAAACGAGGGACAGAGGGTTAGACATCCCTTGCCTGGATGGGACTTAGGGCAGAGCCTGTCACTCATTTCTATTTAGAAGATAGTTCTGAGTGCCCACATGTGTACATAACTTGTCTGGCAGAAGATGTTTTATGAAGGGATGTTGGCTCCATTGCCCCCACTGCAGAGCAGACAGTCTCAATACCTTGTCAGGCTGAGTTTCCATGGTTGGGATGGGGTTAGGATGGTCCTACAGCTTCTAAAAGCACAGGGATAAGTCCCACTGTAGTATTCAGGTGCAGAACCTGGCCCATAGTAGGCCATCAGTAAGTGGCCTCCCCTCATTTCCTTTCCCTCCTCCACAATAATGGAACAGCCCAACGTGCATGCTGTGTTACCTATCAGAAGAGCAAGAACAGATACCTCTTATATGAAAAGAATTGTGGGAAAAGGGTCTTTTGCTCCTTAGAAACAGAAGCTTTTTTTGTTATTAGCTTGTAATTTTATTCCATTTTTCTAAAAGGATTTTTTTTAAAATTCCATATAACATTTTTATTCCAGTAGTGATTGAAAATGAAGTTATTGCAGTAATGAATCAGGAACACTAGATGTCAGGAGAGAACCAGCTAAACCCAGTGTTTAGTGTTTACTAATCATTTAGAATAGAATTTAGAGGCCACCAGAAACCTAAAGAACATCTAATAGTACAATCATTATATTTATTAATACTAATGGTTTGTTGAATTATGTTGTGCATCTGAGTTAATATGTCAATTATATCTCAATTAAAAAATACTAATGGCTGCATAAACATAGATTTACACCTAATACTAGATGTTTTCTATTCTGATCTATGAGGAGGCCCTAAAAGACTTGATAAAAAGAAAGGAAGCAAACAATTTTAATCATCTTTTAAGGGCCAGGTACTTTTCTGTACATACATTTGTGGGCTGCCTGCAAAATAACAACCCCCTTTTCCCTGCTGCATAAATGGGCAACCTCTAGGCTAGAGGAGGATTTTTCTGGATGGGTAAAGAGCCAGAGCCTCATCTCAAGAGATGCTTCCGGGGAGACGGACTGGCAGAGGAGGCACTAACGCAAGAACATCTACTGTAAGCAAGACACGGGAGCAAAGGCGCTCTAAACAAATGTGGACCTGATTGGATTTTTCTCCTACAGACTAAAGCAGCGGTCGCCAACCTTTCGGGTGGTCTGTGGATCACCGGTTGGCGACCGCTGGACTAAAGTTCCTCCACAGAATCTGCTCTAAATCTTCTCAGGGTTTCCCCTCCGAATTTAAGGAAAAGTCTTTAATCATGAGTTTTTCTGCATCAACTTAGCTTTTAGACTTCCAGTTCTCTATCATCTATAATAATAAAAATGTAATATGCTAATTAGACTGGACGTCCTTCCAGACTAAGCTGGGGCTGTGAGGGAAGCCTGGGTCCCAGGTGCCTGCCGGTGGCCATAGGGAAGTCCGGGTCCCAGGTGCCAGAGGGAAGCCGGTGCCGCCAGCCGGGGGAAGGAAGGCCTACTCTTGCACAAATTTTGTGCATCGGGCCTCTAGTGTATTATAATTTCTCATAAACCTAACTCGAGCCAGTCTGTTTCATGACACGGCGATTCTTCAGAAACTTACCACACCACTCTGACATCTTTTGCTGCAGTTCAGGATTCAGATGTCCCACGGCTGGCAGCTGCCCTGTTTGCACACGTCTGTGATCTTCATGACATTCGTACTCTGCCTCTCCTCTTCCCCTCTTTGTCTCCACTGCACATAAAACTATCTGATGTAATTTTATGTACTTGCTCGTGGAATTATTCTCTGCCTCCTCA
Source organism: Myotis brandtii (assembly GCF_000412655.1). Classification (NCBI taxonomy): domain Eukaryota; kingdom Metazoa; phylum Chordata; class Mammalia; order Chiroptera; family Vespertilionidae; genus Myotis; species Myotis brandtii. The sequence continues at coordinate 178,741 of NW_005353549.1, read as the reverse complement.
CTGGAACATAATGCACATGGAGGCGAGACTTGACGTTGGCCTGCATGTGTGGTCAGTGCTGCTTAAATAACTGCTGGGGAGCTGTGTGCTCACTGCTGAGGAACTCCTGCTGCAATTGAGTATACAATTGAGTCCTGTATTTGAGGGATGAATTACGGTATTTTTAATGGAAATTTTGACTACACCTAACTTTTGCTTTATGCACTCACTTTACAACTTAATCCCTGGAGCAGGATTTGACTCGCCTCTAGAAGATGGTGCCCATGAGGCCACTTTCATAAAATAAGTAACAAGAACTTGGCAACCCAAAAGTCTTTAAAGCCTCTGACCACAATTAATAAGCGCTGATGTCAATGACTTCTAACACCAAATATACTGAAAAAAGCTATACTGGACTCACTTTCAATTTTAATAATTCAATCCAAATAACATGAGGCTTTCTTGCTTCCAATTCAAAACCCCTTTCAGCCCAGCATCATACACAGAAAAACAAAACATAAATCTAGCTCCAAGGAGCACTGAAGAATAAAATAGGTATTGAGTTGAAGTTTTCATTTTATTTTTGTATGAGGCTATGGGGGAGGGAGCAATTGCACTGTCATAAATGCACTAAGACTTCCTACCACACCGTAGACATCGTTCATTCGTAAAGTTCCCAGTCACTCCAATCTCTTTTCCTTCTACCTCTCCAAACTCTCACTTAATCTTTTTTATTTTAAGGTAAGGAGCCATATATATATATATATTTGATTTTTTACAGAAAGGAAGGGAGAGGGATAGAGAGTTAGAAACATCGATGAAAGAGAAGCATTAATCAGCTGCCTCGATCAGCTGCCTCCTGCCACACCCCTACTGAGGATGTGCCTGCAACCAAGGTACATGCCCTTAACCGGAATCGAACCTGGGACCCTTCAGTCCCCAGGCCAATGCTCTATCCAGTGAGCCAAACCGACCAGGGCCTCTCACTTAATCTTACCTTCTCCTTTCTCCTTTTCCCCATCGCCCCATTCTTTCTTCCATGCAGCTCATGATAGTTCTAATGGAGATTACTGTAGCTCTTCCTGGTTTTCAGTTGGGCAACAACCCTGCTCCCACACTCTGCACAACAAGCTGGGAAGTGTCTACCAGGTCTTCCTTCCTCTCTCGGGTACAGGCTGAGCCACCTCCACCTTTGGGACCACGGGTGTGTGCCACCACATGAATCCTCCTTTGCTGTTCAGCGTCCCGCTCTTACCCCGCAGCATGTGCCGCCATCGAATGAACTGAAGAGTGTAGAGGACAAACCCCTGAAATATCCACTTCCCACAATTAGGCATGCCACGCCCATCTAATTGTGGTTTATTTGTTTAACATTCAAATGCTGTCAGATCTACATACGCCACCTGCTTTTCCTCCAGACTCTGCGCCCTGATGCACTGAGCATCTGTGAGGCTATTTCTTTTTATGTCATTAAGGATGGGAATATACTAATGTAAACACCAATTAGAAAGCTTGAGTAGTTTTTCCGAGTTTTCAATCGTGCTGTTTACTGCATTGTTATTCAGGATTAGTCTACTTTAGGAACAATTTGACAGTATCATCAAAACCCTACTTCAGCCCTGACTGGTTTGGCTCTGTGGATAGAGCGTTGGCCTGTGGACTGAAGGGTCCCAGGTTTGATTCCAGTCAAGGGCATGTACCTTGGTTACAGGCACATCCCCAGTAGGGGGTGTGCAGGAGGCAGCTGATCAATGCTTCTCTCTCATCGATGTTTCTAACTCTCTTTCCCTCTCCCTTCCTCTCTGTAAAAAATCAATAAAATATATTAAAAAACAAAACAAAACCCTACTTCAATATTTAGATCCCAAAGGACAGATTTAATGGCCTTAGTTAACACCCCAATGATGTAGGCTTCACTGTGTGATTCACCTGCTCTTGCTGCTTACTCTCCTGAGCTTCAGCCAAGCTGAAGAAACTGTATGAAAACAGATTTTGATTGCCCATGAAAGAGAATGCCATCCTCCTTAGTGAAAAGAAAACCTAGAGTCTCCCAAGTTGGTACCTGAAGAGGACTCTTCACATGGGGATGGAGAAAAATGAGGATCCTGTAAGCACCATTGCCAGGCTTGGCCCCTAACAACCTACCCATGAAATCACTTCTTGTTTCCAAGGCCTTAGGTCAACCAGAACACAGCCTGGGCTGGGCCCCCGAGTTCTGCTTGAGGAGAGCAACCCAGGAGGGCCTACGTTTACGCCCTTGTTGACTAGATGTCAGTTCTCTCCCAGTGGTCTCTGTGGGCAGGTGGCAGTAATTTTCAGCTACTTAAATGCTTCTGGGCCCTTTAAATACAAATCTTGTCCTTGACTAGGATTAGATAATTCTTTGTGAAACCTCTCGAAATAAAAATAAAATAGAAGTTTACTCTGCATGTTAACATGTACTTCTGGAGGAAAAACCAAGTTGGTGGTGTAGGTAAATGCCTGTACTCGCCGCCTTCCACAACCACATCAAAATTACGCCTGTGGACTGAAGGGTCCCAGGTTTGATTCCAGTCAAGGGCATGTACCTTGGTTACAGGCACATCCCCAGTAGGGGGTGTGCAGGAGGCAGCTGATCAATGCTTCTCTCTCATCGATGTTTCTAACTCTCTTTCCCTCTCCCTTCCTCTCTGTAAAAAATCAATAAAATATATTAAAAAACAAAACAAAACCCTACTTCAATATTTAGATCCCAAAGGACAGATTTAATGGCCTTAGTTAACACCCCAATGATGTAGGCTTCACTGTGTGATTCACCTGCTCTTGCTGCTTACTCTCCTGAGCTTCAGCCAAGCTGAAGAAACTGTATGAAAACAGATTTTGATTGCCCATGAAAGAGAATGCCATCCTCCTTAGTGAAAAGAGAACCTAGAGTCTCCCAAGTTGGTACCTGAAGAGGACTCTTCACATGGGGATGGAGAAAAATGAGGATCCCGTAAACACCATTGCCAGGCTTGGCCCCTAACAACCTACCCATGAAATCACTTCTTGTTTCCAAGGCCTTAGGTCAACCAGAACACAGCCTGGGCTGGGCCCGAGTTCTGCTTGAGGAGAGCAACCCAGGAGGGTCTACGTTTACGCCCTCGTTGACTAGATGTCAGTTCTCTCCCAGTGGTCTCTGCGGGCAGGTGGCAGTAATTTTCAGCTACTTAAATGTTTCTGGGTAAGTAGGTATATATCACTATATAGTTTCCCCCAACTTTAAATACAAATCTTGTCCTTGACTAGGATTAGACAATTCTTTGTGAAACCTCTTTTTTTTGTGTGTGAAACCTCTTGAAATAAAAAATAAAATAGAAGTTTACTCTGCATGTTAACATGTACTTCTGGAGGAAAAACCAAATTGGTGGTGTAGATAAATGATAGATATGTATTTATTGCCATTTTATTGTTTGTATTTTTATTTTCTTCATGAAGCTCTCATGAAGATCCTTGAGTAACTTTATAACCGTGGTTTTGAACTCTGTATCCAGCAGTTTGCTTGGTTCCATTTCGTTCATTTGTGACCTGTTTCTTTGTCTCCACATTTTGGCTGATTCCCTGTGTTTGTTTCTATGTATTGGGTAGAGCTGCTATGTCTCCTGGAGTTGGTAAAGTGGCCTTGTTTGGTAGGTGTGCTATAGGGACCAGTGGCTCAGCCTCCCCAGTCACCTGAGCTGGGCACTCTAGATGCGCCCCTGTGTGGGCTGTGTGCACAGTCTTGTAGTTGAGCCTTGATTGCTGTTGGCCTCTCTGGGAGGAATTGTCCTCCAGGCTAATTGGCCATGAGGACCAGCTGTGACTATAGTGGGAGAGCTGCTGTGCAGAAAACACCCCTATGGAGCAGGACTTGCTTCAGTGGGGCTTTGGTGCTCACTGAGTCTGCCTCTTGAGTGTGTTGCTTATGGATGTGTAGCATTGTAATCTGCTATGGTCTGACAGTGTCCATGGGGTGCACTGGCTCTAGGGTCTCCAGGGAGGTGCAAAGTCAGCCACTGCCTGGGGCCACCTGGCAGGAGCTATTTGTATTATGCTAGGACAGTGGTTCTCAACCTTGGTTGCACATTAGAATCACCTGGGAATCTTTTTAAAATCCTGATTTCATTCCAGAGAATGAGGCCCAGAAATCAGGATTTTAAAAAGATTCCCAGGTGATTCTAATGTGCAACCAAGGTTGAGAACCACTGTCCTAGCATAATACAAATAGCTCCTGCCAGGTGGCCCCAGGCAGTGGCTGACTTTGCACCTCCCTGGAGACCCTAGAGCCAGTGCACCCCATGGACATTGTCAGACCATAGCAGATTACAATGCTACACATCCATAAGCAACACACTCAAGAGGCAGACTCAGTGAGCACCAAAGCCCCACTGAAGCAAGTCCTGCTCCATAGGGGTGTTTTCTGCACAGCAGCTCTCCCACTATAGTCACAGCTGGTCCTCATGGCCAATTAGCCTGGAGGACAATTCCTCCCAGAGAGGCCAACAGCAATCAAGGCTCAACTACAAGACTGTGCACACAGCCCACACAGGGGCGCATCTAGAGTGCCCAGCTCAGGTGACTGGGGAGGCTGAGCCACTGGTCCCTATAGCACACCTACCAAACAAGGCCACTTTACCAACTCCAGGAGACATAGCAGCTCTACCCAATACATAGAAACAAACACAGGGAATCAGCCAAAATGTGGAGACAAAGAAACAGGTCACAAATGAACGAAATGGAACCAAGCAAACTACTGGATACAGAGTTCAAAACCACGGTTATAAAGTTACTCAAGGATCTTCATGAGAGCTTCATGAAGAAAATAAAAATACAAACAATAAAATGGCAATAAATACATATCTATCAACAATTGAATCTAGAAATCAAAATAAACAAACAAGAAATCTAATGAACAAAATAAACTGGTGAATAAAATAGAATCAGAGGCATGGAAACATGGAACAGACTGACGACTCTCAGAATGAAGGGGATTTGGGGGTGGGCAGAGATTAACCAAAGATCTTACCTATGGACACAGACAGTAGGGTGGTGAAGGCTTGCGGGGGTGGAAACCAGGTGGAGGAGGGGCAATAGGGGGATAAAGGAGGACTATCTGTAATACTCTCAACAATAAAGATTAAAAAATGTACTCTGAGTGCACATTAAACTCTATGCCAGTGGACTCCAGCCCTTGGACCTCAAGGTGACAGCTAAAGTGAGCCATGGCTGCAAGAACTTGTTGGCCTGAAATATCTACTTCCCATGATGGGCGGGTGCAGACAAAAAAAGGGACAGTGGGATGAACGAGGGCAGACTAACTTTTGTAGGGGACTTAACGCTTGCATCAGGGCCTGTGTTATCTGCTTTACCTGTGTTTTCTCACTTGCCAATCAAATGGGATAGATGCCCATCTCCTTTTATGCATAAGCAAGATCAGGCTCTGAGAAACGTCACTGACACAAAGAGACAGAGTTAAAGAGTGGTGGAACTGGACCCCCAAGTATCTGAAATGCAGAAAGATTAGTAATGTGAGGAAGGAAAGTCCGAGAAAAAAGAGAGGGGAGTGGAACAGTGGTTGAAGTGTGAAATATGGTGTTACCTTAACTAGCACCTCCTCTTCAACCACCCCTTCCTCTTTCCTCTGAAAAGGTTTGCTCTGTAACAATGCCTGCAACTCTAGGAAATTGCTTCAGCTGCGTTTATTCCCCAGGACACGTTGTCCTTTAAGAAATTGCTCAATTAAAGAGCTCTAAAAGGATTGCATTAACTGAAGATCTCCAGTCTCTTTATTTCTCATCACACAAATGACAAAGACAGAGCCAGGCATCATTAGTGCTGATGGTTCAGTCCATGTAGGTCTTCATTAGAGCCCTTTAACACAACCGTTTGAGGAGACATCAGCTTTGGGGGGAAATACTTATTGAAAGCCAACTTAATGAAGTCATTTCTATATAATGTGGAAGCAGAAATGTCTTTTATGATTGAATTTCCATTTTCAACATATTGACTAATGCCGAGGATTATTATGTGTCACAGTGAGCTGAACCAGCACATAGTCAGCTCTGCGTCGGCACAGGTGTATTCTCAAAGGATCAGATGCCAAAGGCGGGGAGGGAGAAATTAAATGCTTAAGTAAGGAGGCTAGTACATGACCCTTGTTCTTTGCTGACGATATTGGTGTTCAGAGATGCATGCAGTTCCTAGAAGTTGCTGGTATTTGTTACCCAAAGACATTAGCATTGGAGGCGATTGACTCACCCACTGCCAATCAGGGCCTAACACCCTCCATCGGTTTCCCATTGAATATAATCTCAACTCGTATTGACTTACAAGGCCTTGAATCCGACGATTACTTCCCACCTCCACCTCCCAACCTCTGCTTGTACCTCTCTTCCGCACGCATTACAGTCCTGCACTGCATAGTGATGCTTCAGTCCATGATGGACCCCATATACCAGTGATGGCGAACCTTTTGAGCTCAGCGTGTCAGCATCTTGAAAAACCCTAACTTAACTCTGGTGCCGTGTCACATATAGAAATTTTTTGATATTTGAAACCATAGTAAAACAAAGACTTATATTTTTGATATTTATTTTATATATTTAAATGCCATTTAACAAAGAAAAATCAACCAAAAAAATGAGTTTGCGTGTCACCTCTGACACGTGTGTCATAGGTTCGCCATCACTGCCCTATACGATGGTGGTCCCATTAGATTGTAATGGAGCTGAAACTTTCTGTCATCCAATGCAGTGATTGTTGACCTTTTTCATCTCACGGCGCACGTAAACTATTTACTAAAATTCCGTGGCACACCAACAAATATACGTTTTGCCCATCTGACAAAAAAGTTAGGTATGATTTTGATTCACTCACACTGGACGGCTATTATGTTAGCTGTTGTCATTTGTTATTGACAATCTAAGGGAAAAGAGAGGTCTGAGGCCCTGACCAAATAGTCAGGTATTGCATGTTTCAAAAACTCTTGCGGTACACCAGTGAAAATCACTGGCCTAGTGATGTTGTAGCCTTTGTAAGGTTGTAGGGCAAGACAGGAGATTAAGAAGGGAGAGGCTGCCCTAACCAGTTTGGTTCAGTGGATAGAGCATCGGCCTGCAGACTCAAGGGTCCCAGGTTCGATTCCCGTCAAGGGCATGTACCTTGGTTGCGGGCACATCCCCAGTAGGGAGTGTGCAGGAGGCAGCTGATCGATGTTTCTCTCTCATCGATGTTTCTAACTCTCTATCCCTCTCCCTTCTTCTCTGTAAAAAATCAATAAAATATATTTAAAAAAAAAAGAAGGGAGAGGCTGCCTAAGACTGCCCGTGAAGGTGAATTCAGAATGACCTCAAGCCCACTGGTATCTGGGAGGCACTTTCAAGCTTCCCAAGATGCAATCCCTTTATTTATCATCAAACTTTAGTAAAATTTGTTAGTTATAAAAGGTTGTTTCAGCTCTGCTCTGGAAATAAAGAGAGGCCACATTCCTGCTTTGGTAAGAGGGTGCCTGGAGTGAGCTGCAGGGACATGAAGCAGTGATGAGAAAGATTGGTTGGCAGAGCAGCCCAGAGCAGCTGTCTGCACAGTGCCTACCTACACAGGCAACAGCTGGGGGCACCGTGGAGCATCTGAGCCCTCCACAGGGATGCTCCGAAACGTGTGGGAAGACACTGGGCTGCCTCTTGACATGTAGCCTATGACTTCACTTTCATTTGAGCATGAAATAGAGGGGCAACCACTTGAAATCTGAAGAATGAAGGGAGCTTCAAGATGCATGACCTCTCCAAATTTAATATAATGAATGCATACTGTAATGTAGAGAACATTAAAAACAGTAGTCATCTTCTACTTCAATGTGCGTTTTTATTCATAATTGAAAAGGATGATATACCGCTAACTTATTGTAAATGCACCCAGAATCAAAGGGTCCATAGCGACATAAAAAATGTATGTAGTCTCTATTAAATAACACTTTCTGGTCACTTTAGAATATGAGTACAATATACAGGTTTTATATGCACAAAAAATGTAAAAAGGAATTGTGAAAACAAGTCTTGTTACCAGTTTATATAAGAAATCAGATTTTCATTTTTTACAGGCTACTGGCATCATATAAGATGGTTCTTATTAGACTTTTTGAATTAATTCACCTGGTAGCTCTAAAATCTGTAGAAAAGAAGTTCATATACAGTGAAGTCACTACACAGTGTTAGGGGGCAGTAGAAATTCAGAGTGGTACAAAATACCATTCAAGATTTTTACATTAAGTTGCAGTGTCAACATTGAGACATATCTTGGTTGGCAAGTTTCTAAAAACTGTTCGGGATTGAAAGTCTATTTTTAATGACTTCTGCTGGTAAAAACGTTAGAGGTTAAAAACATGTAGAAATCGACAGGAGGTGCAATGTCCTTGTCTTTCTGTCCTTACCAGCAGATCTTTGCCATAGCAGTAGAATGAAATGCTTTAGTTACTTCCAGTATTTTCCATCAGATGGCAGAGTTGGCATTACAAATATGAACGCAAACTAACTTCCATTCTGTTGGTCACAGCAACAAAGAGACTTAAGAGTCATTCTCTCCATTTAAACAATGCGAGCGTGCTTTCAATAATAATAAATAATAATATCTGGTTTGTTAGAAACAATATCAATGAAACGACTGTGTTGTATAACCTTTGTGATTCCACTATAGTTGTGTGGGGACAGCTTTTGCTACCTTAGTGAGTCCCCTTACCTGTGTGTTCTGTGTTTTATTTAAATACTGACCAAAGCAGGCCTATGGCACCACTCACAGATCACCACAGATGTAACTAGAGCATGTCTTTTGATATCACTGAAGCACATAGTGGCCATGGTTTCTTTTGACGGTTAGGAGCTTAGATTTGCTATTTGTAATGCATACTCAGAGGTCCTTCAGACTTACTTTGGTTGGATTGATAGGTATGACTATGGTTCTGGCATGTGTTATTCAGGTCTTGAGCACTAGGGGGCTCATTTGGTCAATTTGCCCTTTCATACACAGTCACGGCAAAAACATGGCACACGTCTGTCCCGAAGGATGTTGTCGTCCATGAGCTAGGGAGACTTTGCTTTCATAGAGGGAACAGGTGCACTATCCAGAGGCTGAACCTAAGGGAAGCAACTTATGGACCCCCTGCAAGTGGGCTAGTTAGAGACCTGTTTTGTGTCTTGGTTCTTGGTTCTGCTGTGAATAGATGTGGTTGCCAGGTAGCAGAGTTCTTGTCACATACAAGGAGCCTCAGAAAAATCTGAAAGGGAAGCACAACTGAGAAGACAATTTTGGGGGGTCTTTTTACTCACAGAGGCAGAGATTCCTTAGAGTTTTCAGATCAGAAGGTCTGAGTGGGAGTTCTTACCTGTGCATTTCTACCACAGGAGGAGAAATCACTCTGTTATTCTGAGGCAGGCATTTTGCTTTAGGAACTAATTTGGAAATTACTTTTCACTTCAGATTTCCCCCTAAGGACTTAAAAGTATTTTCAAGTGTTAACACCAAATTCCCTTTGAGTTAAACTGGATAAAATTGGGATATCTATGTCTTTTAAAGGGAATGAAACATCGTCTTATTATAGTTATCACTGATGCTAAGACTAGTCTGTGCCAGCATTTTTCACAGGGAATCACAGATTTGCAGAAAACCTTTAATGAAAACTCCATTTCTTAAGGAGTTGTAATCATCATGCAGCCCCCTATTTCTACTTATGGAAATGTCAAGCTCTGGCAGAATGAAGTCAAGAAGGGTTGATGGCCATTGGCCCTAAAACAAATGAGGAAAGAATAAAACAAGATCAGACGTTCACCTTCTCAACCTGCCCCCCAAACTCCCTCTTGACAAAGATGAATGGGACCAATGTGACTCAAGTTCCGAGATTTGAGAGCAAAGCCTTTGCAGGCCTAGGAGCATGAAGAGGACTTTACAGGGCCAAGCGATTTCTGTTTCTGGGTGCACTTTAGATATCTGAGTTCTGGAATCAATGGCCTTTCTCTGACATGTTAAAAAATCCAAAGATCAATCAATTGAGTTTTTTAAAAAAATTCACCACACGAAACAAGTGGTTTAAGAACAATAAATAAAACATAATTAATGAGCTATGTTTGCCTTATGAAAACAAGTTAAGCATGCCCCATGAATTGCCCAAAATTCCATTCTCTAAAGTTATTGAACTTGGTGCTCTATACATTGTATTTTGCCTAAAAATGTCTTGCACAGGAAACTATTTTTTTTTATTTAGAGTGAAGACAAAAATGAAAAGCCATAGAAGAACCTAATGATAAATATTTATAGGCATTGGTTGAATAAATGGGTTCAAAGTGACAGTTTTTACTAATAAAAAGCCTGGAGGGCAAGCAGAAGGCTGCCCAACATAAGTTCTGATGAAGGAATCTGAAAGCTCATTGACTTTCACATATAACATTCCATTTGTATTATTACCCGAATGTAATAGGAATAATTGCAATGATTGCAATGATTAGGCTCTTGGTTTCATATTACACAGGTGACCCAAGTAAACTATTTTGTAAAACTACATTCAATGACTGTTATTTTAGGTTTAAAATAGATTTAAGAAGTCAGAAGGAGAAGAGAGAAATTCTCTCATAAAAGAGGTATCAAAGAAATGAAACTCTGTGAGGCAGTTACAAAGTGACTTTCAGCAATTATTTGCAAAATTGCTTCTTCAGGGACAAAAGTCTGTAGAAGAGACTGGCATCCAGCAGTAAACTGTCCCTCTGCTGGTTGACAAAGAATCATGAGAAGGTTTGCAGTGGGCAGGTGGATGATGTTTAAACCATGAGCAAAGACAGGAGAAGGCAGGCAGGGCTGAGCTATTTTGTCTTTTGGGAAGGAAGCAAAGACCAGTCATTTGAGGTCTGGGATTTCTTATTTGCCCTGAGAAGACAAAAAGGCATGACAATAGCCCACTGGAAGAGGACTATCTGACCATCTGATGCTCAGATTCAAGTGGATGAGGGGTGAAGAGGAGGAGCCAACAGGAGGTGTCTTTCTTGGATCCTGAGCCTTGGTGACCAGGGCCTGGAGCCCAGATGGAAAAAAAATATCAAAAAATATCAAATTGCAGTCACAGCCAAGGCCTGGCTGATGACCAACACATGTAGAGGAAAGAAGACTGGAATGAAGGCTTGCATAGCAGACCCAACGGGACATGGGACAAGCCACTGCAACTACCAGCCCCAGTCTCCTCCTCTGTAAACCAAACAAAGGAATTGCCGAGGTCTCTGTCAACGCCACAGTTTGACCCAGCAGAGAATAACACATGGCACTAGGCATCTTATTTCTTTTAACTTCCAGTCCCTAAAATAATCTTATACTATTTATCGTTTATAAGAATGGGCATATGACAATTTTAATAAAGTGAGTGTTTAGAAAGGATGTATTCAAGTGTTGAAGTATGTGTATAGATGTGTGTGCACAACATGAACAAGTCAATCAATCTTATCTCAGACATCAGTGACAGCTGCCAGATTTGCAGGCCCAAGGTGTTAGGAGAATATAGTCAACACGTTTCAGTGATTGGAATCACTTCATGGGATATTTTTACCCAGAAGATTTCAAGATTTTTCTATGTCTGTCTGTCTGTCTCCTTCTGTCTCTGTCTCTCTGACATACACACACACACACTCACACACACACACACAACCTAGGGAAATGTACAATAAAACCTGATTACAAAAAACTTCTATGATTTCCTTCAATTGAATATTTTTTTAGAGAAACAGACTATCAGTAGTCCTCATTCCACTCTAACCGATATAATGTTCTTGAAGAAAAACAGATGAAGGGAAACACAGGTCCAACTTTTACTGAGAGGAAATACTAACAACAGAAAGGAAGGCTCACACACTTTGCAGGGATCTGTTCTGTTTCACCTTCCTAAGCACTGGTGTCCATTCCATGTTTGTTGAATTGAATCAGAAGAAAATAATGACGCTTATCATTTCAGAAAAAAAGGTGTTGCCAAAATAAAAACGTTAAAGAGTTATGACCTTGGAAGAATTAATTTATTTTTGTAGAAGAACAGTGAGAATCAAGTAATCCATTTGATTGGTTCTTGAATTTAAAATTCAATTTTCAGAAAAGGAAAGCTAACACATACCCTGCAGAATTAGGGAAACAAAGAAGGATCTTGGGTCATGATTTGTTCTTTCTTTCTAAGAAGAAAGGTAGAAAGATGAGGTAGAAATTCTCATTTCACAGAGTCCAAGGAAGATCATTCATTTTTTACCTGACACCAATTTCTTCTACAAATATCAATATTTAAGAAGCTTTATCCATCTAGTAGAAATGGCATTTTTTTCTTAGCCCACAATAAAGACATAAAGAGAGAGGCTAGCCACAAATTGTAAAATTTTTGAGAATTCTGGTTTTTGGAGAGTTCTCCTAATATTTAAAATGGATCCACTCCCTTTCTTCATTGCACATTGATTGTGAAGTTAAACAAGCAGTACTTCATTAGTTCTACTTTTGGGCATAACACCCTTAAGTCGTGGGACTATTTATAGGGAACAGGGTTTGTAGACACTTCCCCAGACCTTCTATCCAGCAAAGGATACAGGTGACTTTAATGAGAAGGAAATTAAAAAACACCAAACCAACACAGATATTCAAGGTTTCTAAGTTTAAAGAGATCAATTATTTGTATTTTTCCTACTTAATTCAATGATCCCTTGAGAACAGCTACTATCTTGGGCTAAAAGGTCAAGTCAGAGCATTTGAATTCTAATCAACTGTCAGAGTTCTCCTGCTTATACACTGAAGTATCTCAGGAATGATAAGAGAGTGTTTGCTTTAAGAAATAATTAGCCAGAATATTCATTTCATAGTGAGTCCATATTTCGGGATACTATAAATTCTAAATTAGGTCTGAAATGAAGATGTGTTCATTCTTGGCAAGATTCCTTTCTAATTTACAAAGATTGAAAAGAGCAATTTTGGTTTTTATTTGATTCCCAATGTAGCAGAGTCGTGACAGTTTTCCTCAGCTCTGCGACATACATTTTAGCTGGTTCTAATGAAGACAAATTCCTCTCAATCATGAGTGCCCCATCCATTAAGTGAGACAGATGGCAGCCTTGCTATATTTTGCTAGATCCAGTCTCTTGAAGCTTGCTGCCCCTTTTCTTTAGAAAATAGCAGGGCTTATTTTTCTGAAGGAAAAAAGAAAGAAGTCAGTATTTTGCTAAGGCAAGATGTCAAGTTATCTTCAAAACAAGTGAACCAACAACCTCTCAGATTTGGAGTTGGTTGATGCTTTTGTTTCAGGGACACATACGTTCATATTATATGGCAAGTGGAAGGCTAAGATACTTGGGGACATGCTGGCTTAGAGCTTTTCCTAAAAGAGATGTTTGAGATTTCTCTGCTGTAGACTGTAAGGCACCCCATGTCCCCTGGGAATTCCCTAGCCACCTCCCAGACCCTTGTAATTCCCCCGCTTAACTTTTGCTGCTTTGAAACATGAGTGGAAGCGGAAATAGACATAAGGTAAACTGCAGAGCATCCCAACTGCCTGTGGCTCCACAGAGTGTTAGCAGGAGACACTTAAGAAAAGGTAGGTGATTGACACAAGATAGAAGACAGCCTGGGGTAGAGTCGGCCAAGGTTTACAAGACACTGTCAAGGTCATTCTAAGAGAAAAAAAACCCCATTGGTTTTAACTTTCCCCTTCTGCACGCCAGTCAGTCCCAGGGGCTCATGGGCAGTGGATGTCCTGTCTTCAGCTTTACCAGAACCACTTGTGAGGAGAGCACTTGAACCTGGACCTGCACCATCTCAGGATGCTGCGAGAGGTTCTGGCAAATGAGCACAGATAGTTCATTCTCTTCCTCTGACCACACACACTTCCATATGGAGAAGCCAAGACTTGGTGAGAAAGTGGATATACTGACTGTGTCTTTGTTGAAAGCCCTACTGCATGATACACAGTGCAGAGTGGATTCCCTAAAACAGAGGCAAACGCTGCAAGAACTGGAAACACTCTCTTTAAGAAGCAGCACGTGACAAGTGATAGTACTGGGTCAGAATCACCCAGATCCCGGGGACTGCCCATGATGACCACACAGTTCTACACTCTTTTCTTCCCTTTTTCTTAAGTAAGCAGGGCCTCTAAAGTGTAGCACAGAAGAGGAGAGGAGTGGAGGAGAAACGTGGGCAAGAGAGGAAGTGGAAGATCTATCTAACTTGTTTTTGATGAATGGCAAATGTTCTGGAACTTCAGAATATCATTATGGAGTCCTGAAATTGCCAATTGGAACAGTTATAACTTAATTATTTAAATGAAGGAAGATTAAAAACCCAAACACACAACACATATCATAATAAGTAGTTGCCTGTGTTGAATTTCCATAGAAGAATCGCTAATGTAAGAATTTCTCCTCAAGCCAGTTACCTGCAGTTAGACACAGGTCTCTGCTGTGCATCGTAGAGGAATGTAAAGTTTACATGGAGATAAAACAGCAACAACAGCGACATGGTACTATTTTGTGAAATGCTAACTAGGTTTTGTTTGTTTTTGAATGACAGTTTAAGATGTTTAAAAATTAATTTTATTCCTTTGACTGATTTTCTATGATTTTGATGTTCTATTAGCTTTCTCCATATATTAGTCTTGGAATTTTAATATCAAAGTTATTTTTTAATGAATACATGCAATTTGTAGTCTTCATTATTACTAATCACTTAAACATGGGCGATTTTTTCAGGCTACTTTTTAGAAAACGTAGAGGAGTTTGGTGCTTCTATGGGCTTTGCACTTGTGGGAGTAATAAGAGATCCAGACAGGGCCCAACTTATTGTTATGACATTACAATAACGATTGCTTCTCAGTTGTGGAGCACTTCACAGTTTACAGAGTATTTTTACATTTTCATTAAACTCTCACCTCACCCTTGGGAGGTAGTCATTATAGTTTCACTTTATAGATGAGAAAAACTGCAGGGCCGAGATGTCCAACACTGTCCAAGGCCACAATGGTGGACCTGGGACCCAAACCTCACCTTGTGCCTTCCAAGTTCTCCTTCCTTTGGCCATAGCTCTGGCTCCTCTGTATATATTTAGAGCTCTGGGCAGGCCCCCAAAGTCCTCTAGGCTTCAGCTTCCTCAACTGCACAATGATGACTTGGATTTGACCATCTCTCAGGTCCCTGCTAGCTCTTCTTCATTTTGAATTTGAGTTTATTCAGTAGAATGAAAAGTGATGGGATTCAGTAGGTGTCAGATGACTGAAGGGACACAATCCAGAGGCTTCCACAAAGTCCATCATGGTTGTTATGAAGTGGTAGGAACCAGGGTGGACTTTGATGTATAAGATCTGATTCTTAAGGAAGTCTCATAAAATATATGGACTCCACAAAGAAGAAGAAAAAAGGAACCTCTACACACAAAACATTTGCATATAATTTTAGGTGGTTTACAGACTGACTTGTAAGAGATGCATGGGCCAAGTTAACAACTGCTGGATTAAATAGTACACATGTACCCCATATTTTGGGGTCTATAGGAGGCCTCATGTTGGTTTTCATACAAAGTGAGCCAAACTTATTTTGACATGGGAACTAGTAATTGAAATATATGATTAGAAAAAATTATGGTGTGTTTTCAAGACATATTCCCCATGGAAAATTATGTTTCTGGTACTAATTTCTCAGTGGGGTAGGAGATACTCAATCAGGGTGGGGTAGGAGATACTAATCTTTCAAGACATATTCCCCATGGAAAATTATGTTTCTGGTACTAATTTCTCAGTGGGGTAGGAGATACTAATTAGGGTGGGGTAGGAGAAAGAAAAGTTGATGCAGCACAAATATAAGTATCTTCTTTAGAAGTACTTAAAGGCAATTCCACACCATTTTAATGCTCCTTTTGAATATCTTCAGAGCAATATTTCTGGTTGTGATTTTTGTGCCACATGCCCACAAGCTGTAGGTTTAGGTCTGACACCAGTGTCAGGACTTGGATAAAGAGTAGAAAATATGGCCCTCATAGATACCCACATTCCCTCCAAAGGGGAGAGGTGTTTTGCTTTAATTTCACCCTTTCATACCCCCCTGATATATATTTTTTCAGAACACAGGAAGAGCAAGATATCACGCAAGAATCTGAAAATTTAGATTGCCATAATATTATTCTGGGCTTTGGGAAGTCGAAAACAAAGGAGAGCTCTATGTTTTGACTTGTGGTGTTGAAAAAAATGATCCATACTCAGTGTGAAAGCCAGGTCCACTATTTGTACCCATTTATCAGAGCATCTAACTTCCTGTCTAGTAACTCCAAGTAATGTCTGCTAGTGCAAACTCCATCAGGTCTAGGATAAGTGCAGCCATCAGCAGTCCTGACGTACCACCTCAATAATACAAACCAATGTTTCTCATGGAATTGTCTGTAGGTTTTCACAGCATTTTTTCCCATTCTGCATGCCTAATGTTAAATTCTGTTAAAAAAATTTAAAACCAATTTTTTTTACAACTTACAAGTATTCATATAAGAAGAAAATGACTAAAAAATACCCACCCAAGCACCTACAACTCATCTAGTGCACAATGCTAATAACACACAGGCTGTGACCGAAGAACTCCGTGATCTGTGGGAAAGCAGGGAGGCGCATCCATCCTCTGGGAGAAAGTGAGACATGTTGATGCAGAGAGGAGCTGTCAATGACTCTTTGCTTCCTAAGTCAAGTTCAGCACTTGCATTTCAGAGTTGATGCCATTACTTATTTCGACCTGAAATAGAGAATAGGTATTGCTTTAAAGAACTTCAAAACTGAAAGCTAAATTTCCTTCCTAATCATTCAGGCTTTTCAAAATGCAAAATAGCTTGTGGGCGTGCCTTGTACAGCCTGTGTATAAGGCTGTAGCAACAAGGAAGGGAAAAACCTGAGCTTTTTGCTTCTCAGATTAGAGCAAGACACACAGATATGAACAACAGACTGCAGGACTGGTTTCCTGGGCTAGATGTGCCAACCACATAGCAACTGAGGAGTGATGGAAAGGTATTGCCTTTGGTTGCTGTGGGGTAAAGATGACAGGGTGGTATTGTCTCCAATCTACTAGATACAGCCCTAGCCTGGTCTTCCTACAGCATCCTGTTGGTTTCTCAAGAATCGTCCTCATCTGACTTTCATACCACCGAATCATTCATCTCATATACACCCCATCCTGTGATGGTTAATTTCATATGTCAACTTGTCTAGGCCACAGTACCGAGATATTTGGTCAAACACCAGTCTAGATGACTCTGTGAAGGTATTTATTAGATAGGGTTAACTTTTAAATCAGTAGACTTTGAATAAAGCAGATTCCTTCCATAATGTGGGTGGGTTTTAGTCAAGCCACTGCAGGCCTTAAGGGCAAAGACTGAAGTCTCTTGAGGAAGAAGGACTTCTGCCTCCGAATTCTGCCTTTGGGCTCAGGACTGCAACATCAACTCTTCCCCTGGTCTCCAGTCTGCTGGCTTGCCCTGCAAACTGCAGACTTGCCAGTCTCCACAATCACGTGAGAAAATTCCTTAAAATCTCTTTCTATCTGTCTATCTATCCATCCGTCTGTCTATCTGCCTCCCTCCCTTCCTTCCCTTCCTGTCTCTCTAGACACAGACCTAGACATTTATATCTAGATCTAGATACACATGCTATCAGTTCTGTTTCTCTGGAGTACACACTGTCATTTCCCATCATTCTGGTCTCCACTTGTTTGACAAAGATTCTGTGCATATTCCTGATTTCATATTAGGTGAGGGTTTTGGCTTATGCACCTTCACACAATATTAACCTCAACACTGTCTGCCACATAGCTGGCACTTAAATATTTATTGAGTACTTTTGCTCTTGTTTTTTCTCTCAGGAGAAATGTCTTAGCTGATCTAAATCCTATTCATCTTTGAGGTTCAGTTGAAATTTCTTCTCTGTGAAGACTTCAGCTTCGATCTCAGCTGCTTTGCTTTCTCATCTGCTAATAGCAACTCCTATGTAGCAGCTGCACCCCATGTGGAGCTAATGGCATTCCGTTCACAATTAATTTTGCTCTGATTGGTTCACTCAGGTTTGTAAGTTTTCTCCTTCCCATTACATGATGAGCCTCACACCAGCAGAGAATGTGTTTTACACTTATGTTATACCCCTGCCTAGCAACTGTCTTCCATTAACTCAGTTCAACAACTCTCTCTATGGTGTGGAATGGACTTGTTAGTCATAAATTGAAATAGCTGAGAAAATTTCCAGTTTTCCAGTTTCACTCCCTGTAAATTCTGTACCCTCCTGCACTACTCAGGAGCTGGAGTTCTTCTGTTCTCTCCCTGTCTTCCTCCCACCTCTCCTCACTTCTATTTCTCTACATTCCGGCAGACAAAGCCCAATGTTTACCCCTTTTACTTCACAGTAGTTTAACAGGGATTATTATTATTTTTTTTTTTACTTTTTGTAAATTTTCTGTTAATCTGCACCTAAAAAAATTTTATTTTTAAATTACAGTTGACATACAATATTATGTTTCAGGTGTATATCCACTGATTGAACATTATATAACTTACTAAGTGATCATCCCGATAAATCTAGTACCACCCAGCACCATACATAGTTATTACAATATTATTAATGGTATTCCCTATGCTGTACTTTACATCTCCATGACTATTCTGTAACAATCAATTTGTATTTCTTAAACCCTTCACCTTTTTCACCTATCCTCCCTTCACCCAGTTCCCCAACACCCCTCCCCTCTGGCAACCACCATTAACAGGGATTTAAACTAAAAGATAAAAAGATGAGATGAGAGTGGTGGAATTTTTGTAGTTCTCTACAACCCTCTAGTTAGAAGGGAGGTTCAAGGTCCTGAATTTTTCTCATCCATCCACCAGGTAAATCCCTTCTAGAATGGGGATAAGGCCGTAGGAGAAGGTCTTTCTCTTTGTTAGTGATAGTATTAGTGGGGGCTTGGGAAACTTCTAGGTATCTGTTATATTTATCTTCAATGTTAGCTCTGCTTATAGCTAATATTTTCTGTGTTTGGGCTTCAGCAGCAAGGATTGGTAAAGCAGGGAAGAAAACTGAGTCAGTTCCTATGATGCAGGTAGGAATCCTGGAGGGTTACCCCAGGCAGTGGGAAATAGGTCTGCAAGGAGTTTTCCAAGAAGACAGTGAAGCAACTTTGAGAGGCGGTATTAAAAGGAAAGCTGGCTCAGCTGGCGTGGCTCAATGGTTGAGCATCGACCTAAGAACCAGGAGGTCATGGTTCAATTCCAGGCCAGGGCACCTGCCTTGGTTGTGGGCTCAATTCCCAGTGTGGGGCATGCAGGAGGCAGCCCATCAATGATTCTCTCTCATCATTGATGTTTCTAACTCTCTCTCCTTCTTCCTTCTTCTCTGAAATAAATAAAAATATATTAAAAATATGTTGTATCTCTATTAAATAAATTAATTAATAAAAGGAAAGGCAATCCTACCTTAGGTTTTAGTAACAGATTGATTTTTAAAAATCAAACAAACACAGAAGTAGAGAGAATGGCATTATGAATCCCTATGTACTCACCATCCAGCTTCTACTAAAATAAAAATTATGCTAATCAAGTTTCATCTATCCACCACAACTGTTTTTTTTTGTGTGTTTTTTTTTTGGCTAGGGTATTTAAAAGCAAATCCTAGACATGATGTCACTTAATTCATCAATACATATCTATGATTCTCTAACTTAATGATTCTTAACCAGGGGACATTTGCCAATTGGTTGTCACAATTTGGCTGTGTGTGTGTGTGTGGGATGCTACTGGCATCTAGTGGGTAGAGGCCAATGATGCTGTTAAATATCCCTAAATGCACAGAGCAGCCACTACAAAGAATTGTCTGGTCCTGAGATAATAGAGCTGAGGTTGAGGAATAATGCTCAACTGATGAGAATTTCTTTTTCTTTTGTTACTTATTGATTAGCATACCTATCAAAACAGGCAACAATTTCTTAACATCATTTACTATGCAGTCCATATTGACATTTCTTCAATTATCTAAAAACATCTGGTGTGGCCGCTGCACTGTCGGTGGCATCATTCCTTCCCAGCAAGGACAGTGCGCCTCAACTACTAGTACCGACTGCACGAGCCACAGAAACACAGCCATCTCACTGCTACTTGGTCAAATGCGTACACTTTAGGGTGCGTTCTGACATAGTCCCTAAAATGGTATAGTCATTTCCGATGCTGGATCAAAAAGTTACTAATACCAGTGACAAAGGGAAAGCCTCCCAAGCGAGGGAAAGCAATGAGCCCCCTTTGTGCTAAGTAAGGCGGCATGCGGGGAAGCCCCTTTCCTTTGGGACGCTAAGAGGGCGCCCAGTGCATCACAGTTGTAGCGCTCCGGCTCCGCACTCCTGAGACAGCCCTGGAGCGTTAATGCCTCTGTAAGTGGCTCCCTTTCCAGAGCCCGATGGAAGCCCTCTGGCACAGGACTCCACGCTCAGTGATGGGAAGTTGAGCCAGCCTTGGCCGTGAGCAGATTATAGACACCTTACTCTGCATGTGACGGGGGACAGACAGCACGGATAGATCAATACGGAAGTGGGAAAGCCAGTCGAGACAAACAGAAACGGGATAAGGACGGAGAGCTATCACTTCATTAGTCTTTAGGCGCTTGGTCAAAAAATGGAGTGATGGGGTGGATGCAGGTCATAGGCGGCAGGTCCTCCAACTAAGTTTACTAACACATTGCTGGCGGTTACCGGATTTGAAGGTAGTGTTGGAAAGCACAGCATTCTCATCTCTCTCCACCTCCTACACACACACACACACACACACACACACACACACACACACACGCCTCTGATTTGTCCTGGTTTTTAATCAAGATGCTGTAAATGCAAAATGGCTTGGGCCCAACTTACAGGGACCCTGCAGCCGGTCATCAGAGGTCCATTTCCTCTGGGACCGGACTATTGGAGGCAGAGGACCGGCAGGGAAGGTCCTGGTGGGCGCTGCCCGCAGAGCTGCCTGGAGTGAGGGCCAGCCTTCTCTGCCTCCTAGTCCTTATTACAGTGGCAGACACTCAGCAGAAGCCACAGAGCATGGAACAATTTTTATGAAGAAAAACTAGCCTCCAGCAAAGGCAATCAGACAAGTGCAGATACCAGAGAAAAGCCAAGTTCTCATTTGGAAATGCTAGAAAAGATAGGCTCACAGTGGGGGGAGGAGCTTTTTCTCATGGAATCTTTCTGCATAGCAGCCGGGGCATCATCCTCGTGGGAATCTCTGACATCACCAGATCGCTTTACCTCTACTGGGGATCGCAGTTCTGAAATCCACAGCTGTCTTTCGTTGATAAACTGCCTTGGTCTAATTATCCCTATGGAAAGAATGACTGCTTTTTGAAACTTAGTTTTCCCACTACCTGGTCGCTATCCGTTTTGCTGATTTTGACAAACTTTAAAGTAATTTAGTTGCTCATTATGATGCTTCCTGATAGCCCACATCTCTTTCATAGCTGCATGGGTTAGTGCCAAGCTGTTGTTCATCTTGAGAGGTAAATCTGCTTTAGTAGATCCCTCCCCCTCCTCTCCACCACTACTATTGCCTCCACCACTGCTAAACGCTAGTTGCTGTGTAGGTCAGTGATGGCGAACCTTTTGAGCTCGGCGTGTCAGCATTTTGAAAAACCCTAACTTAACTCTGGTGCCGTGTCACATATAGAAATTTTTTGATATTTGAAACCATAGTAAAACAAAGACTTATATTTTTGATATTTATTTTATATATTTAAATGCCATTTAACAAAGAAAAATCAACCAAAAAAATTAGTTCCCGTGTCACCTCTGACACGCGTGTCATAGGTTCACCATCACTGGTGTAGGTGTTCCCTTCAAAGCCACCACTGACCACATTGCTGTGTGCTCTAATGACCAGAGCAGCCCTTGCTTCCCACACCCCTCCCCTAGAAGCTGGCATCAGTGTGTGGTAACAGCAGTGGAGGAGATCCTGGTGAAGACCCAGATTGTAGTTATGTCAAGAGTTACAGCCCCTCACTGGTGGCCGTGGCAAGGTGATGGGCCCCAGCACAGGCTACCCCTGACCTGTGTGTCATAGCCCAAAGCCAGACCCAGAGGACAATCACAGAAAGCATCTCTATTGCTTTAGGCAGAAAGACAGACACTGTTGAGAGGCAGAGCAATGGAGGTTGAGGCTCTCAAGGTCTCCCCACCCGGGGCCCTCAAGATCCCTGCTCAGCTTAAACACCTGCTTCCTCGTAGGTTCGCTCAGGTTCTGTGAGATCTATGCCAAACGCCAGATTGGACAGTCACAGATTTCAACTTTAAACTCTGAGGAACGGCCAAGCAAATTAGCCTCCATTTTCTTCTGCTTTTCATAAACTCCTCATCATCTTTCCAAAGTCATCTCAGTGACTTCTCTCCCTACGTGAGAAGTAAATAGTCCCCCTTCTGCAAAAGATTGCCTGGGGGACATTGTTTTGTATCTACTTATTCTACGTAGGTCTCTTCTTCTAGATCATTGGCCACTGGTGGTCAAAACTCAAATATTACTCATCTTTATGTCTACAGCACCCAGCACAGGCCCTAACACACACACTTTATAAATAATCAATAAATAGCTATATATGGAACTAAACCAATTTATTTAATCAGTATGCCTCGATTGCTTGATATCATTACCGTAAAGAGTGACAAAGCATGAAAGACCAAATTCATATGTGAACTGCCTCACTTCTGTCATCTCATCCCCACACACGTGTCCCTACACAATCTGACTGTGGGTCCTGGAAAGGTCCACTTTATGACGACGAGCAGTGACACAATCATACACGAGACTGCAGGCTTCCTGTGTAAGTCTGCAGCA
The DNA here is from genome assembly GCF_000412655.1 of Myotis brandtii. Lineage (NCBI taxonomy): Eukaryota > Metazoa > Chordata > Mammalia > Chiroptera > Vespertilionidae > Myotis > Myotis brandtii. The sequence goes on along the minus strand of NW_005353549.1, from coordinate 155,902 downwards.
TTACCTGTGCATGGACTGTCTGGACCTACTCATCTAGAGTTGAAAGTTACCCATCCACACACATGTGCCTCAAGATTCTCCTGATCCCCTTAACAAAGTGGCTTCCTCATAAAACCTGGCTTTGTACTCCATGGAGATTACAGATTTAAAGTTACAAACCAGTATTCATTCCCCTCTCTAACAATTTAGTACAGAAGACTGGCTTTTTCTCCAATCTGTTGCTGGGTGGTGATATGGCATCACTGAACTGGGTACAACAGAATCCAATATAATGAAACAGCTGATTGATGCCAACTGGATACACTGTGGAATATTTGCGTACCTGTGGGGAGCACACACTGACTTTTTAAATGGCTTCATGCGCAGTGATTTTAATTCAGGTTTAGTTTGATCTTTCAGATTCCTGCTCCCTTCATGGTTGAAAGGCATTCCATATTCATCTGATAGAATAATATGCATAATCTGTCAAGGCAGAGACCTGTTCCATTATTCTCTGCAGCCTGTAGCTTATGCTACATTCAGCTACAAAGGTGTGAGGGTTCAGCAGTGAACAGGTGGTTGGGGAAACTCTTTGAGGAGGTAGTGGAGTCGATCAAAGCCTTTTAGGTAATCTTAAGAGGATGTTTCATGTGTTCTTGATTCACAGAGATGGAAGGAACCTTAGGGAGCATAGATGGAAGTCACTTGCCTCTGGGCCATGACAGTTAACATTCTTTGAGCTACATGGATGCACACATGTCATTCATGAAAGGAGATTCCATTGTCAACATTATTATTCAACTGCAGTTTTAAGTAACTTTCCTTAATAAAAAGATTTTCTTACATCTGACCAACATTTTTTGTATTACAGTTTCTCTGCTGAGTTACTTTTTTTCACAGTGGAGATGAAATAAATCATTCAGCACCTTCTTCCTGCATAACAAGCATATATAGGACTCTCCTCATCACCACCAGGCATTGTTTCAATTCTGTTCTCCCTTCCAATACACTGGTCATCTTTATTATCGTCACAATCCTGGCCAAGTTCCCCAAATCCACAAATGTCAATTTTTGCAATCCATTATTTACGAGCGCTCGGTAGCATGAGTAATGAGGTGGTGACTGCTTAGTCCTGGAATGTTATGTAGGGTGAATATTTTTCCAAATCGGATTTGCTTTAGAAAACCAACATTTATTTAAACATCTCTCATGTGACGGGCACAGTGCTGATTTTTGAACTATGTTTCCATTAGATCATTCTGCCAGAAGGAAATTAATGCAACTGGAGAGGTGGAGGAGCCAGTATGGGCTTTAGTCCCCAAAGAGGCCGGGTGAGGGCTGCAGATTTGGGCAGGAACCACCATGGCAAAAAGGCAGCAAATGAAGCCTTTCATACATGTTCCTTACACCAGTGACTGCTTTACATAATTTCCTCTATTGCCATGGAATTGCAGAGTACTAGGCTGACATACTAGGAAGGTCATCATAATAGCAAGTCCACAACATCAGGCATGGTGATAGTTTGCCATCCAGGAAAGAGCCCAGCTCCACCACCTAGTACTAATGGGACTTTGGAAAGGTTGTCTAATGTCTATGAACCTCATTTTCCTTCTTTGTGAAGTTGGGTATTAAGTGGTGCATTATAGTATTTTCACGAGGATTATGTGAGATAATACATGCAAAGGGCTGAGCCCATGATAGCTATTATTTTATGCAGTTATCTATTTGCTACTTAGGTTTTTGTAGGAATGGAGTCCCTGTACCTGTTTTCTTGCACTTTATCAACCAAGTCACCATGATTTCTTCCTAATACTCAACTGAAATCTGTCCAGTGTGAGGTAGCTTTTCTTGTGGTTGTTGACTTTCTTCCATGTCCTCTAGTGACAGTTAATCAAATATTTGAGTACTAGTCACAATCATAGGGCATTTTCCACCTACTATACATGGCTTATTGCATTTAATCCATCCTCTGTCCTCCCCCTATGAAACCACTATCCCACAGTGGTCCCATGAGACCTGGCTAGAGCCCTACCCCACTGTAACTCTGTTTATCTCTGAGAAATAGTTTGGCCTTTGGTTAATAGTTCCCTCCCCAGAAGGAGCCAGTTAAAATGTCCTAGACCAAGACAGCCATGGAATTGGCCTCCCGGAGACTTCAAACCTCTTGAGCATCACCACGATGACAACAGAAGGTGCCATAAAAGAACCAAAAAAGAGGCAGAATCCTGGTTCTGAGAAGACCACCACTGGTTTCCCCTTATCTGCCGAGACCACTCCTCCATTTCTCTCCTCCTCTATCCACATCTCTGAACCCAAGCCCATGAGAAATTGATCTGGGAGCTACTAGGCTCCCACTTCTTCATTCTCTGGTCATTGAGTTGCTAAATAAAGCTCATTTTCGGTTTCATAATTGGTTTTGCAACACCTAATGGACAAAGAACAGGCTTGGGGTCCCAGAAAGGGGGATTTTGGGCAACAAAATCATATTACAGGTGAGAGAACCAAGTCTCAGAGATATCAAAGAAGGCCCCTGAGACCACACAGGTAGAGCCTGGATTCTAACTTATTCTTTCTCCCTTTTTTCCTCAGTCATGTTGTCCACAAGACATATATTTAGTCTCTTTTTTTTGGTAGACTAAATAATCCCCTTTTCTCCACTTTGGCAATCAGCCTACTGATTTAAAAAATATGTATATCATTTTAGAAACATAAATCATGTTACCTATTTCAAATCCTTTTTGGAATGAATAATAATGATGATGTTGGGTTACATGTGAAAGGTGTGTTTTAAATATGAGTGGAAAACTAAACCAATGATTAGTAGTAGCAGGTCCAAATTATTTCAGGATTCGTTAGTTTTGACCAAGTTAGAAGGATTAATATTTTCCATCTCATGACACCTTTACTTACAGGTTAACAGGCTTTAACTGAACATGATCCTGGTAGTAGGAGTGTGCATCAAGTCCACCTATGAAATCAACTGAAAATATAACATAGCCCAATATGAATAAATGTCTAGATTAACACACACATCATAGTAGGTGTTTAAAATAGAACACATATAAATAATATTAACAAAAATACCTGTCTATCACAAAATGGAAAAACGTGTGCTTAATATAAAGGACAGCTCAAAATATTATCCATGGTTAAAAAATGGGGACATTTTAAGAAACACAAAGATGTGGGCATGTAGTGACTGAAAAATCACAGATGTTGTTGGTTTTAGTGAAAAATGAAGTCACATTAAAAAGCATTATATTTAAAATAATGTGTTTGTCCTTAGGCATAGAGCTATGGCCTTTCCCCTTACATATCAAAAACTGTATCTTCTCGTCTTGTTGCCAGAATCCATTTTATTCTTAAGAATATTTATTGCACTGTTAGAAAGAACTCTGAGAAGTCACATAATCTATGTCCATGCCTTCTTCCTCAAACCATCCTTGACAAATAGGCATCTGCCTTTTGCAAAGAAGTTTTCGTCTCCTCTCTGGTAGCACAGTACTTTCTCACAGTCTGCATAGAATCACTGTTCTTGTGATATTCGTTCTTTCTCCCTGTCTTGATCACAGCCTCTGTCTTTCTTCTCCGATCCTAATGTCCACGGCTAATGTTAGTTCATTATTTCTGTGTTTTTTTTTGTAGTTTATCACAAGTATAATTACTTTACAGCAAGCATTGGTTTTATTCTAGCACTCTGATGTTAGCAGGTACCCGGACACTTAGGGACATTGAACTCTCAGTGTGTGTGTGTGTGTGTGTGTGTGTGTGTGTGTGTGTGTGTGTAGATACACAGTATATGGGGGACATTAAATCATATCCTCAGCTCAAGACAGGCACTTCCGTGCACAGTGATTTAGAGTGAGATGACCCACTTAAGCTCTAGACACACTTGTCAATCGCTGATCTGCTCTATCCTTTGCCTCCACTGGAGAAGCTGAGGTGAGACTGGGTCCATTAAAGCTTCGCCAGAGCACAGTGCAGACAGAGCCTTGGGCGTCCTGTGGGGCACATAGCAACCAGGTGGGAAGACCCATTTCCAGGTAATCCCCCTGGAGGCCAGAGGAGCCTGAAGCTTATTTTTTTCCTACCACTTCAGGTCAGGTCAGTCCCCTGGACACCACCTTCGGAGAGAAGCAGTGAGAGGGGAGTCCATCTGAGACATGAAAAGAGTTTCCCAGGGAGAATAAGCAGTGCCTGAAGGGACCGTTTACATGGTCAAAGTTTTTTTTTTTTTTAAATTAGATTAGACACTTAATCAAACATTCACTTCTTCACCCTGCTGACCAATGAGTGAGAATTTTAAAGGAAGATAATATTGACTAAAAGTTGCACGAGCATATCATTGACAAAGGCACCTTTGAAAGTTAAAGAGGTTATTAAAAATAAACACATTTATAAACATGTACATTTATGAATAAATGATTCAATTAAAATTATATCCAAAATAAAATTATAAAAATAAAGACAGCATATATATTGTATGCACTGAAACAAAATAAAAAGCAAACTTTATATTGATTATTTGAATATTAGAATGTAACATTAACAGAATCATTACTTTAAGTATAAATTCATATACTGCTGTAAATCTACTCCTTAGCCATCTACATCTCTAACTCACCATATCACCGGTATTTTTGGGGGAAGAATATACATATAGTATATGTATATATATTCAATATGGTTTTATTAATTTCATAAATTTATTTACAAGATTACTCAAAATTTCTTTTTATTATTATTGTTAATTTTGAAATTAATGATCTCGATGACTGTGTAAATCATAATATCTTTAATTAAGGAATTTTGCCATTGATTGCCTTGCAGGGTATGGTTGCCCTAGATGACCTAATGATCATGGAGTGTGGGACACAAAAGCTGCAGCAAACAGCAGGCTGTTATTGATATTATTGATACATTTATCTTATTCTGATGACACATTCTCACAAACTATTGATTTCCAATATTTCAAAAGCCCTGTTTAGCTGGGGGTAATGATTTGCCAGAATTCCAACATTCTCTTCCCCCTCGTTACCAGAAGTCTGTCTGTCCTTGAGGAGCCTGTATTGAATTTGTGTCTAGTTTGATTTTCTCATATTTGGGAAGAGTAGCTACTTTGGAGGAGGGAAATTGATTAGTGCACCACATTTTGAAGCCTGAGGTTTCACCCTCTATGAGCGCATGAAGGAAAATAAGCGCAGTGGAAGCAGAATTTGTGGGGTTAAGTGTCAAGTAGAATTGAGGCTTGCCCTTTCTCCAAGGCTGGTGTTATTTCATGAGGTAGGTCCCCTTTGGGGCAAATGACCCACCCAGTGCTCACGTGACCCGCCTGAGTGCACACTCACGACCTGGCCAAGAGCACACATGACACTCTCATCACCATTTGTTTAGCTTTGACTGCAATGCTTTTATCCTCTACTCCTTTCCCCCCACAATAGCACAAACCCTGAGGGGAGATCGCTCTCCCTAAGATTTCTTTCAGGGAATATATCTCCTTTGTGCACTTTTCCTTTAATGTTTCTAGTGCTATTCCTTTAGTGATATCATTATTCTAGTTATTCTGTAAGGATCCCATGGACTGTCTTTAGAATTACATTCTTATGTAATTTTGTCTTCAATGCTTGTGTGGGGGAAACCAGGTTAGTATAGTGTCCCTATAGAGTGCTTTGTTAATAAGCAACTACCACTGTGACTTCTCCCTCTGACTTGCAAGAGTCATATCACATTGATAAAGATGCCTGTAACATATTGGCTCCCACATACACGTCTTAGTTTTTGTTTTCTCATATTTGGAAAGAAAGTAGCTAGTTTGTTTCCTCTTTTTTACTGGAATCATCTTTAATAGGACATTTTCTATTCTCTTTAAAGTTATTCAGCTTTCTTAAACCCATACACATTGTGCTCTATTTTCCTACAGGGGATATATGCTTAACCCTTCAGTTAGTGATTGGATTGAATGGCTGCTTACTGTGGTCACCTACAGTTTGCCTTTAATGAAGGCCCTTTCACAGTTTTTATAATTTTTCAATTACTGTCTGTTCAGAATCACTGGTGGCTAAAGGCCATTTTGTCACCACTGCTGGGTTTATTAGAGAGAAAATTTTATTCTAGAGAAAACAAGATTAAAAAAAAAATCCTGAACACACCTCTCGTTTCTATTTTTGAAACTCCCTTTTCATTGTCACTTGGCTACATTTCCAGCTTTTGTTCCTCTCCTGGGTTCAGGTCTGTAGAATCAGATTTTCCCATAATCAGTGCCGACAGTTTCTTCCCACTTAAACATTTCTAAGAGTGGATAATACTTAATAAAGGAATAATGAATTTCTAAAATCTCTTTGGGGTTAATAAAGCAGAATGGAATGGCTGAGAGGAAAATTTATGCTCAGAAAGGTAAGGGCTAAAAACAGTTTTATAAATTTGTCTAAACAGTTTATAACTTCTTCCCTATGTAATATATTTTTTCTTGGTTATTTAGCCCCCCCCCCATATATCTTTATTATTCTTACTTAAATCTAGCCAATGTTTTACTTTGCTCTATAAATAAAGTGACAAACATGTTGCCTTTGAAATCTCTCTATAACTCCTTTTTTACTGTCTACTTCTACAGTTTTAGATATTTCCCCTCTGACTATTATTTTCTCTTTTTGTTTTATGGCCTCTATTATTGTTTTAGGTTTTCCCTTTCCTAGTACAATCAACATACAAAAAAAGCCATTTCTTCTGAGATCTCTTTGATAAATCATTTCCTCCTTCTGTGAATTACTGCCCAAAGAAAATGGAATCTGATCATAATCTTCCCAAGATTAAATCCACTCATTGACTTCACATTATCTAGCAAAGCATCCCAACTGGTGTGACCTGAGTAGGTTCAGAGGTGACACGATATCGATTCTCTCATTCTTTGGAGTGTGTGTGTGTGTGTGTGTGTGTGTGTGTGTGTTCACTGAGCGAGGCTTAGGTTAGCTAGCCCACTGGGCCAGTCAGTTCTTTCTGAAAGAAAAGTAATTCATTTACCACAGAGTGCCTTATAATTGTTAGCGTTCTCTGTGAATGCCAAGATATTAAATAGATTGGGAGTCACTGCTGTAAGAATCCAAGATCCCTGAAAGACTGATCCTACCATTCACGTAGTGAACAGAACATACTCAACTACTCATCACTTCCAGTGTAACGCAGGTTCCCCCAGATCTCTGAATGTTCCACGGTTTCCCCAAGCTCCTTTGACATTCCTCCCCTCCCCCAGTATTTAAAATGCACTCTCTTTGTTCTCTTCCTAGCCATGTCATATTCTTCACACGTTCTGAGGAGCCATGCTTGGTGCCCCGAGACACAGTTAGCCTCTGCTTTTTTTTTCTGTGCATCTGATTCACTTTGTACAGACCATTATCTGCACTTCGTTCTTATGTAATTATTTACATGCCTGTCCCACTTACTAGAATGTAAGATCTCCGGGGAAAGGGACCAAGTCTTATTTTTTCTATATCCTTGTGGTCTAACACACAGAAGTCTTTCAATAACTGCTTCTTGCATGAATTAATCAATAAATCAACAAAATATTGGGCTATTTAAGCTTGTTTAAAGCTCTAAAGTGAACCACTAATATGCTAGCTCTGGACTAGAAATACTTTTGGATATGGACGGGTCACTGACTTCAGAACAAGAGGAGTTATGAGAGAAATGAAGAATCCCATCAAACGTTTAAATGTCTACAAGCATTGGCAACCTACGTAGAATAGAAAGAATATAGAATTCTGAGGCAATATGAATGAAAGAAGCAAATAGAATGGAATGCTAACAGAGTGTTGAAAGACAGGTTGACAAGTGCCTTTGAGCACATGGGAAGACATAAAATGTTTTAAAGAGTTAGCAAGTGTAAAACCAACCAAAAAGAAACTCTTAGTAGGAATAAATTCTTTCTCCTCAAATCTAATGTCATCCGAGTCCTGGTGTTGTGGGCCGCTGAATTAGTCACATTTGAAGCACATGGAATGAGATTTCCTCTTGTTCCACCAACTATTAAAAAAAAGCAGCTCTGTTAAATCGGTTAAAGTAGAGGAAACTCAGAATCCCCTTGTAAGTTAGATTCTGCCTCCCAGCTGAAAATCCCTCAACATGTAGCAACCTCAAATTGTTTAAGATGCTTATTTACTGGAGAAATGCATTTCCAAAAGAGGGAAATGACTATAGGGATAACAAAGTGAGCCAATTCCACAATTTTAATACTCTTTTATGAAGTACAGATTAGGATTTGCAATCATTGGGATAATCTGTGTTTACCTGGTAAGTAAAATCTTTGTGATTCTTAACATAATCAGACAGATCATCTTAGACCTGGCAGATTCACACTGTAAAACCAATTCAAAAGTTGAATTGGACAATTAAATTTACACTCGTGATTTTATGTTGGAAGACATGGGGATATTTTATTAAAGTTGTATAATATTTAAGAGTATATGTAGACTACTGAATTTAAGTAGATCAAAAAGTTACTAAAAGTCCAATGGAATATTATTCATCCTTATAAAGACATGAACTTGTGATGCATGCTACAATTTAGATGAACTTTGAAAACATTATGGTAAGTGAAATAAGTCAGACACAGAAGGACAAATACTGTGCGATTCCATTTATGTGAGGTTCCCAGAAAAGGTAAATACATAGAGTTTACAGGGACTGGTGGGGTGGGGAGAGGGAGATGAGAAGTCATTGTTTATGGGTACAACGCTTCTGTGTGGGATGATGAAAAAGTTCTGGAAATGGATAGTGGTGATGGTTGCCCAACATTCTGAGTGTACTTAATGGCACACTTAAAAGTGTTCAAATGGTTAATTTGACATTATGCATATTTTACCACAATAAAAAGAAACAAGAAGTCCCCAAAAAACGCTTATTAAAATTAACTAGATTTTTAAATGGAATACTGAGAGGTCTATATAGCACTTAAAGCTTAAGAAAACACAGGTTTTAAAAAAATGTGTCACTTTAATAAATTGCATACTGATTTAAAACCCTAAATAGCTATAATTATAATTTTCTGTGCAGAAAAGTTTTCTTCCTGGACATCAGAAATAGGCAGTGATGCCTGAGAAAGTTCATCTATGTACAGTTTTCACGATGGACTCCTGTTATTGAAATTTCTTATGTAAAAAAAATGTTCACAGCTGGTCTTTTTTGGAAAGCTCACTTTACTTAGAATTAGTGGCGCTTGCTTTTTATTAGAGAACGATTTTAAGAGAGCTGCAGCTTCCTGAAATAACATGGCCTTCGGGGCACGAAGATAGACACTCATTCCCAGGTTATTGGACACCAGAAGCAATAAATTGGGACCCTCCTAAACCTATCAAGCAGGAATGTTTGCTGGGAGGAAAGAATAGCCCATTGTAATGTAGTATCTTACAAAAGCATGGCTTTTGCTTGAAAAAAAAACAACAACACCTACCAACCAAACAAACAAAAAACACCAGGGCACAGAAAACTGACCATTAAAGTATTTCTTTCAAAATGTAGGAAAATGGGGAAAAACGTGGAATGAAAGTCCTAAAGGAACTCAGGCCTTCACCTGCTGTCTCGTGTCTTTGTTGTCTCAATTAGGAGGAGAACACAGTCAGTGGGACACCCTGGCTTCAACTCTAGGACTCATAACTAAGTCTTTGTTTCCCTTCAATAAAAAAAGAAACATTTAATTTACTTGTCCAAATAAACGTGTAGGTGAATGAGTAGAAAAAGAGGCAAATATAGAACAAATGAAAACAAAATATTTAAGGCTAGGCTGTGCACTGTCTTTTCTCACAACATGTAAAGAAATGGTATGCTTTTCATCATTCTCACGTAGCCTTCCTGCTGAACACAGGGTTCAAAATTAAGTCCCAGATACAATCTGCCTTTTAATTCACTATTCTTGTGCGAGTCAACAGGTCAGGAATGTCCAGGTTACCTTTTGACCCTCTGGAGCACCCAATCTGCAGCGGCTTCTGAAGTCAAAGCCTTTGTTTTTTTTGGAAGCTTCTTCCAGGAAGTGATTCCCCATGCCCTTGCTGTTCCTTCTTTCAGGAATGCTCTCCTCCTGCCTCTTACCTCACAGGTTCCTTTTTCTCCTTTTCTGTCTCAGCTTCAGTGCCATCTCCTCTAAGAGCTTTCCAGGCCCCCAGGAGGCACTGGAGCATTTGTGAAATGCCTGAAATGCTCTACCCACTTGAGTGGTAGGAGGTCCTCTGGGGAGGCCCTGATATACCCTCCTGGGTGCTCCTCAGCGACTTGCACCTCAAAGGAACTTACCATTGTGCTCCCAAGTTATGTGGTCAACTCTCCTCCAAGCAATGGCTCAGTGACCAAAGTCCCTTCACTACTGCAGTTTGATCATTTTCAACACGTGGCTACCAAAGCTTCTATGTGTGTCTGCATCCACCAGGTAGAAAGGGGAAGAGCATGAGAACCACATGGGGAAGATATTTACGGAATAGGCCTGGCAGTGGGCACATCTCTTCTGCTCCCGTCCATGATCTAGAATTTAGTTTTCTTGGGGACACCTAACTGCAGGGAGCTGCTGGGAGAAGAACGAACCAATGGGGTTTAGCGAATAGCTGGCTAGTCTCTGAAACAGGCTGGTACATAGCTATTATAAAATTTGTGAAGGTAGTATTTAATGAATAAAGACTGGGAAGCCTGATAAGTTTTGCAATTGATTGAACTGTATGTAGCAAAGAGAGCTGTATTTGGGATACACCATGATCTCTAATGTAGACTTTCTGTTCTTACAATCAAAGAGAGAGCAAGAGAGAATGAGAGAGAGAGAGAGAGAGAGAGAGAGAGAGAGAGATATCTTGTTTCCCTCCATGAAGAAAAAATGTGGACAAAACTGAAAGGCTATTAGGTATAATTTAGAATGATTTTACTTTGTACCCCATACAATTTAGGAGGAGAGAAATATGCTTTTACTTGTCCCCAACTTTATTTTCATGTTGGCATTCAAATTATGTGAATACTCCCACATATATCACTTAGATTCCTGTTTCAAATATTGTTCCAGGAAGAACACTAAATTAATGTTTTCTCTTGGTTAAGAAAGTACTTACTACTATAAAGTACATGAAAATGAGTATTCCATATATTCTTCTTGGGTCCCAGTGGGCCTCTGGGTGGGGTGGGGAGGGTGGCAGGATGGACTAGGCCAGCCAGAGGCAAGAGGATGGGCACACCAAGCAGGCTTCAATTTTCTACAGCTGACTCCAGGGAGCAATTACCTCCCTTCCTCTCTGGCCAGTTGTCCCAGCTGGCCCGGGTCCCCACCCAGAACCCCCTTCTGGGCTGAAGCCTGAAGAACAAGTGATCAGGGGACTGGGTCAGGCAGACAGAGGCTCCAGGCACCCTACCACCCACATCAGCCAGCACCAGCACATGCCTTTGACCTCGGCCTCTCCTGTGGGTGCGTGAATCCAGCTCCTGCCTGTAGATTTATGCTGGGAGAAGACCTCCCTGACTTTCTGCATGCAGCGCACCCCTCCCCCCTCTCCCTGTGCCCTTCTCTCTGTCTTGTCTCCCTGTCTGGTCAGGAACTGTTTGCAAGTGAAGCAATATCTCAGTGTTTTGTATATACAACCACTCTTGTAGCTTTTGTTTGTTTGTTATTGTAGAGAAACAGATTCTTTATATGCTTTGTGAGATTGATGCCATTTTTTTTTTGTGTACTATTCTGTTATCTAAAAGGGCTAAACACCTGTTTTATTGCCTGGTCTTACTTTAAAATGCTTCTGTTTTATTGTCTTACTTTACTTAAAATGCTTCCTTCTAGCAGTGTGAGTATAAGCTGTATACTAAGGAGAGTGGTTCACATTTTAAGGACTTAATGATAAATAATCACTCCAAAAGTAGCCAGGGCGAGTATTCAAAATTTGTTACCTGTAGCTGCATCAGAAATATGCTTAATTTGCATCAGGATATTAGAAGTAATTTTTAATTGATAAAATAAATGATATTCAAGAGATGGGCTTGCCTGGCAAAACTCAAGAAGATGGGCTTGTCTGGAAAATCAGAAGGGAAATTTTTCAAAGAGGGAGCAGTCAACAGTGACCAAAGCCATCAATTATAATGAAGCTCGATAATATCTAAGTGATTTTGACAATTAGAAGGTCATTGCTGGCCGCTGAGAGAGCATTTTCAGTGATAATAGGACAGGAGGCCAGGCAGCAGCAGGCTGACAGAGAATGGGAGGTGAGAAAGTGAACACTAAGCCTGGACTACTTTATAGAAAGGTAATGGGATAAAGAAGTACAAATTTGCAGTTATTAAAATAGTCACGGGGATGTAAAGTACAGACTAGGGAATATAGACAATAATCTATCTATATATATAAAAGCCTATGCGACTGTTACAACCAGTTGACCGAACGACTGGTTGCTATGATGTGCACTGACCACCAGGGGGCAGATGCTCAATGCAGGAGCTGCCCCCTGGTGGTCAGTGTGCTCCCGCAGCAAACCTCCCATGGCTGGCCAACTTCCCGTGGTCCCTCCCCACCAGCTGGCTGGCCCTGATTGGCTCCTATCAGGACTGGGCAAGATGGCCTGATCAGCCCTGATCACCGTCCAGGCTGAGAGACTCAACTGTGCACAAATTCATGCACTGAGCCTCTAGTATTATAGTAATTATGCCTGGTGTCAGATGAGTACTAGACTTATCAGAGTGATCACCTTGTGAATTATACAAATGTCTAGTCACTATGCTTTACAACTGAAATGAATACAATATTGTGTGTCAATGGTAATGGAAAAGTAAAAGATAATTATTTAACAAAAATGAAAAGTCTGAATGTGGAGGGAAGCAGCACAAGAGACAGGGAAGGTAAATGCCTACCGGGGGAGTCTGGGTAATTTCTTTTGTTATGTCACTCTATTTATAAGGTGAGGAAAAAGATGCAATGGGAGGGAGAAACTGGACAGGGAGAAAGGGGAAGAGAGAGGAGAGAGAGAGAGAGAGAGAGAGAGAGAGAGAGAGAGAATGAGAGAGAGAGAGAGAATAGTTAATGGAGCAACTATTAAAAGCCACACAAGCCACAGGACAGAATGAAGGCCTACTTGAGGAAAAATAAAGAAAATCATGGATAAATGAAGGTAGTTCCCATGGCTTGGTACTTGTGGGAATCCATACCTCCTGGCTTTCATTTTCTTTGGGAAGAGCCTTAGGGTGGAGGAGAAAAGGTGCCAAGAATTACATCACCACTTTGGATTTCATGTCCCTAAAATAGGGTGGGGTCTCCGAAGTCCTTGAAATGAGGATAGGAAAATCTAAGACTGTAGTGTTTGTTGTTGTTGTTTTAAATAGGCTCTTTCACATTCCACATTGGGATCGCAGTATCTCACCATCACTATTGGGTCACAGTATAACCCCAGAGGAGCCTATAACCTTTGGTATAGGACAGTGGTCGGCAAACTGCTGCTCGCGAGCCACATGTGGCTCTTTGGCCCCTCGAGTGTGGCTCTTCCACAAAATACTACGTGCGGGCGCGCGTGTGCAGTGCGATTGAAACTTCGTGGCCCATGCACAGAAGTCGGTTTTCGGCCTGGGCGAGTCTATTTTGAAGAAGTGGTGTTAGATTGAGGACGTTTTTAGCAAAGGCCAGTTTAGGAGTACCCTAATTAAGTTAATAACAATGTACCTACCTATATAGTTTAAGTTTAAGAAATTTGGCTCTCAAAAGAAATTTCAATCCTTGTACTGTTGATATTTGGCTCTGTTGACTAATGAGTTTGCCGACCACTGGTATAGGAGAAACCTGAGGCTCAGGGCAGTGAGGAGGCCTCCTAGTGAGTTGCGGGGAGGGAGTAGGGCTCTTGTTCTCCAGGCTGAACTACCAGATGGGGCTGTAGAGGTGCTGGTTCCTACAAGACTGGCAGAGCTGCTAACCTTTCCCCCAGAGTTGTAAGGGAGCTACTGGGCTGTGGTTCTCCTGCCTCACTGAGCCCATCTGGAGAGAGGACAGCCTGCTTTCCCAAGGAAAGCAAGGCCTCAGGCCTTCAGCTCCTGGGTTTAAAGCATAAGGCTGCAGTTTTAAGGGAACTGGAGGAGGCACTGACGAGGACCAGGAGAGAGGTTGGAAGGGCAGGGTGGCCAGCTTACGTGTCACAGTGTGAAGTTGCCTCAGGGCCAGCGGATGCAGGCACGTGCTTCTCTCCACATCAGTGGGCAGCATAGAGACAGATGTAGAGAATGAGAGGCTAATGTACCTGCTGTGGGGCTGGCAGAACTAGCCCAGTGGGAGAACTGAGAAGGGTAGGGGGGGTTGGGATAAAGGTATTGAATTTAGAATTAAAATGGAAACACAGGGGAGTTTGGCAGAACCCTGTCAGCTGCTCTGCCTGCTGGGCTCCTAAATCTTCCCACTAATAATCCAGAGTGAAACCATCGCACAGGATCCACATAAAATCCTCACAGCACATGTTTTCTTACTGTGCATTTCGGGTGCCGTGAGGCTGCGGATTTTTAAATTTGTTGCTCCCTCATAATCACATCTGGTCCCCAAATCCCGAATCTTCCATTTGGTACCATCTGGATGGCAGATCCTTCATTCTTCCTTCTCCACCGAAGGACATGGATCGCAGCGTGGGGCCATTGGTCACAGTGATAACAGAGCTCCCCTCTGTCTGAAGCAGGGGGCTAGAGAGAGCCAGGCAGGCAATTGTGAAGAGGGCTTGCTTTAGGGCTGAGGCAAGGCAGAGAGATCAGGATGTCTTGAAACAGCTGCCACCATTTACCATTTGTAAATGAATGACGAAGAAAATGGAGGCACTTGGTTGTACTTTGAGATAACCTCCCAGCCACAGGGACCTCATCCACTGAGCTGAGTGCTTTTGGGATCCCCTAATAGGTGATATGACTTGTAAATGGGCACAGAGCTAGATATTGGTAGAGTAAGGACCACCTTCATTTAAATCATTTCTAACATCCAGTTTCCAGTGGAAACAGAAAATTACCATCCCCCTTTTCTGTCAAAACAGGCAGGCCAGTTTGTAAACAATGAAAATTTTCAGGGAATTTAAGTGCACAAACCATTTATACTTTATTGTGAATGAATCAGCTTTTTTATGCAGTGCAGGGAATGGAAAATTTAAATTTTCATAAGGTGTGAGGAAAAAGATGAGAGATAATGTAAAGACATGGGAGCATTTTCCCTACCATGTGTTTTGTTAAATAAACATTTACTGATGTCCTGTGCTGTTCCATATACCGAATCAGGTCACGGGATCCTTGGGACATGAACCCTGTCCTCTAGAAGTGGGGCACCCTGTTAATGAAGAAACAAGTGAAGCAGGTTCAGAGACATGTTTAGGCCTACTGAGCCATGGTGGGGGGGTG